>NW_015113804.1:279060-281383 GCF_001443285.1 Poecilia latipinna
GATGATGGCAAGCTACTGGATTGTAGCTACCGCTGCCCAGGACAGTCTGAGCAAAGCAAGGCTGTTCTGACCACCACCAGCAGGCAAGGCGGGTGAAGCGTCTTACCTCCAGGACACAACGACAGAGGGAAATTAGCACTTACTGGTGGGACATTTATATCAGCAATACAATCTTATCCTAAATACAACTGGCATGTGACTTTTATTTTTCCCTCAACTGTCCATAAAGTGCCTTGTAATGTACCGGCGCCCTGTCCAGGGTGCACTCTGCCTGTTTTTCAGAGTGAGGCATCAGCTCCGCCGCAACCCTGCATGGACAAGAGGAAATAGAAAATGGTGGATAGATGAAAATGGATGATCGTCGCGTCCCCCAGACCATGCTGCTCTGGGCATTAAACCATTTATCCACAAAAGAAATTGCTACTGGCTAAAAGAGTATTGTATTTCATAACTGATCAATTCTCTGGGTTTGTTATTTTCAATTTCCAGCTTTCAAATGCATTATATGCCTGTCACACATTACATAAAATGCATGTAAATTAAAGGTAATGATTTTGATGATTTCATGTTTTTATAGTAATCAGGGTTTCAAGTTATTTGAAAAGAATCTTCCATATGAGTCTTAAACACAGTGTTTATGATGATTGTTATGAGACTTGCGCTTTCAGACCTACTCTCACCAACAACATTGTAAAAATCTATATTACTAATGTTTTTCTAAACACTCCACCGTGACACCCAGAGATTTTGTTCTCAAGGTCTAACATTAATACCTTAAGCACATCTGTAACTGAAAGCCAAGGGCAAACTGTACGGATTTAAAAGACTCCAGGCCTTTGATTAACCAGCAGCATTCAACTCCCCAGGAATAATAATATATAGAAATGTATTTGTAGCGGCTCCACAACTTTGTACATTTTTACTCTCTTTTAGGAGCTAAAGACTCTCATTGCTCTCCTACGTTTTGGTTAAGCCAGTTTTCTGGGACCAACTAACTGCATGTGGTAAAATTTGATTACTACAACCAATCCCAAGAGTACTTTTTATTTATCTGCATTATGTGCATTTCATTCACATCTACTTTCCATCTGTATATTCAAATTTAGTCACGGTAAATGAGCAATTAAGTTTGTTGCAATTAGGCATTGCACAAGGAAGAGTATTGTCTGTGCTTTCTTTTCGTTTTTACCAAAGGGTTTGAAGCCTGTTATTTACGAGCACCTCTACGTTGATGGGCTGTAACTCTTCACTCTTGTTATAGGAGATTTATACTGATAGATTACTCTGGAGCCAGGAGGAACACAGAACCCACTCATTAATTCAGAGTAAAGCCCAGGTGATCTCCAAGCAGACCAAGGGAATGATCCTTCAAATGACCGATGTGCAAAGGCAAGTCACAGGGACCACCTGTCAACAATGCTGCCAGTGAAGGGAAGGGGGGAACTGCTGAGCACACTACATGTATAACCAGAGAGAGTGAACAGCTCATTATTATTCGAGACCGAGTGCAAATCAAAGAGCCTGTATACAGCAGAAAATACAGAAGCCATGTGCCCACACAGGCCACATGACTTTTGTTCATAAAACTCTTGCTTCTGGCGATTAATTAGCCAACCTGTCTCTTCCCCACGTCTTCTGTTCTTTCTCCTTCCCTTACTATGCCAAACAGAGACTCATGTGATTATGCTAGAGTAGACTGAAGTAAAAAAAAAATCTTTCTTTTCATTCATGTGACAGATAAAAAGCTCTTAGGCTTTAAGTAGTTCCTCCTTGTCACTGTAAAATTTGGTTATTGCTCATTTCAGAGGCAAGGAAGCTCTTGAACATGAAATAGACTAGATAACTGCACTCTGTCATCTTCAAAATTTTGAGGTTAGGAATTTTTGACATGCTTTGTCATCCACACATTACATTTGGTACTCATTAAATCAGACATTATTATTATTAATAATAATAATAATAATAATAATAATAATAATAATAATAATAATAATAATAAGCTCATTGATTGAAATGAATAAAACACCAATACATAGTGTAACAACCCTGCAGTGCAGTACTGAATGAGTGAATGTAAGTCACTTTAGAACCATCACTCTAGAAAGTTCTGCATTGTTCATTTAAAGTCATGCATTTATAGATAAACTTTTTAAACAGATTCAAAGGTCACACATGGGCTTACCTTCTTCAGCTCTGGAGATGAAGCCTCTTAGACCAGCACAGAGCATAAACATTGGTTGAAGGTCAAGCTCCCCCTTTGCAGGTTAAAAAAGATAAAGCTTATTGTAAAGCTGCTCCTCCTGGAAAAAAAATTATATATATA
>NW_015113804.1:285079-287209 GCF_001443285.1 Poecilia latipinna
TATATATATATATATATATATATATATATATATATATATATATATATATATATATATATATATATATATATATATATATATATATATATATATATATATGAGAGAGAGAGAGATAGAGCCAAAACATGGCTAACTACAATACAAAAACAACAAAGCCTATGACTGTATGTACCACCATTCAATGAAGGTTTGAGAGATATCTTAGAGAAGACCTTTGAACTAAAAAACCTTCATGGCTACCTAACAACAAACCCGGCAAGTGAGGTATGAAGTTTTGAAGAAGTTTAAGGTGGGATTAAGTTACAAAACAATATTCCAAACTTCAGAAAATCCACAGAGCTCTACTTTATATCAGGGTAACTGTGGATACAATGTAGTTTACCACTATCAGCGTATTAATGTGTACGTGAATGTGTGAATAACTGAATGTAGTGTAAATCACTTTGACTTTATCAATTTGTCTGGAATTGATAAACCACTATACATGTGCAGGCCAGCTACCATGCATCTATCATTTGAAAAACAAGTGCCGGTAACACTTTATTTAAAGGGGTGTGCATAAGACTGACATGACACTGTCATAAACATGACATAACACCTGTCATAAACATGAAGTGTCGTTCGGTAAATAATGACACTTTTAATGCAAAGTTGCTCTAGAAGTTGCATTGAAAGTCTATTAAAAATGCCAACTTTGCATTAAATTCTCATTATTTACAAAATCATGCAAAGTTCCCACTTCATGACAACTGTCATAAACATTCATAAAGACTTCTTCATGTTCATGACAGGTGTTCTGTCCTGTTTATGACAGTGTCATGTCAGTCTTATGCTCACCATAAAAGTGAGTTATGATAAACTTGTGCAACATATGGGAATAATTCTTTGACTTTACTTTTGCCAAGCTGCAAATATGATTGATAGTGCTTTATAATTACTGTATGAAATTGTAGGTAAGTAAGACTTAATCTTTTTGCTTAACGTTTTGCAACCAGGAACAGTCAAGCTTATGAACACCAGTGCTGCTTTTGAAGCCATTCGTACATAAATGGACAATGCTCAAGGCTGTAAAGGTACCTTGATGCTTGACCTCCTGATGCCCTATAACCTCTAAGACACTAACAGAAATTTTCAAGAAAAGACAGATTAAGAATAGGGTAAGCCAAGCTAAGAATGGATTGAGCCTAAACTAACTAGCCAAGACAATTGGATAGAAAGGGCTTACAGCAACTAACTAGGAAGATAATGCAAGGATGGCTAACAGCTTAGATAGTGAAAACTCTGGATTTGGATTAGCTTAGGCAATGCATTTACAACAACACAAACCTGTTTGTTACAAGTAAACATGTATGGTTGATGTTGCTTTATTGTGCACTTTGTTAATTTTGGCACTGTGCGTGTTGGTAATTTGGGAACAGTAAGAATGAAACTTATCAGGTCAAAGTGAATTATGTCTTATATTAGGCATAGCTTGAGAAGAAAAAACACATTTAATTTTAATCACCTAGTCTTCATCAGTATTATAATAAATTACACTTTACTTCCATTGCTTTGTTCCATTGTAATCCTGGTTTATAGAAGGAGGATTTTACTCTGACATTACTTTCACACTGTTGCTGACCAAGTACCTCTGCCCATGGCAACGGTGCTCTTTATTACTTCTCTCGAAAAAGACAATGAGCCCTGTCACACAACAATTGTTCTGCTAAGTTTG
Source organism: Poecilia latipinna (assembly GCF_001443285.1). Lineage (NCBI taxonomy): Eukaryota > Metazoa > Chordata > Actinopteri > Cyprinodontiformes > Poeciliidae > Poecilia > Poecilia latipinna. Next base: position 286,794 of record NW_015113804.1, read on the forward strand.
TATTTTGGTTGTAAATGGGCATTGTTGATCCTGTCAAGGTTGATCCAATCTTGCCAACCTGATGAGAATCCAGCTTACCTGCAAGGTAAGCAGAAAGAATCCTGACAGCTAAACACTTGTACACATAGGAGTGTTCTGTCTTGTTTGTACACTGCAATGAGACGCAGAAGCCAAAAGAAGGAAAACAAAACCTGGAAGAGAGCGGGGAATTGGGAAGTTTGAAAAGCAATAATCACCGTTTTTTATGCCCCCCTCCTCCTAAAAGAAGCTGAAGATTAGTCTTCTGCTCCAAACAGTGTTCATGTTGACTGAAGCTACTTCAAACAACTTCAGCGACAGGCACGTGCAAAGGGGGGCTGAGGGTGCTTGAGCACCTGCCCCTTTTGCTCCTTGCCCCCAAGTGCCCTTTTGGTCTT
>NW_015113804.1:291409-297135 GCF_001443285.1 Poecilia latipinna
TTCTGTCCTAGAATGCGGTTAGATGTGCCCTTTTTTTTGAGCACCTGCCCCTTTAGTGGCCTCTGCACGGCCATGTTCAGCGATTTCATTCGCAAGTATTCAGTTATTTTAGTCATGTTCAATGAAAACGTTTAGTGATTTTAGATTTGAATTAACAATAAAATAGTTTTCATGTACTGATGAATACAGAACAAGTTGGACCTTGTTTGGGAATAATCATCTGCAAAACATGTAAAATCAGGGCTTTAAATGTAACACAAGTAGATATTATAGACATTATCTCTTAGATTATGTGTGGGTGTTTTTAATAAAGCACTTTGAATGTATTATCTGTCAGCTTCATAATGGAGAAGCAGAGGCTTGAGTAAAATAGTCACTGTAAATTCATTATACAGCCATGTTAGAATCTGAATATAAGGATGCCTTCATATACAGTGAAAAGGATCCACATGTAGAAGCATTTAACTCCTCTTGTTTCACACTATTTGGCTGACCCACATGCCCCATATGCAGGAAAATAAAAATCAACAAAACAAAACATATTGTATATTTTTACAATTTGTATCACCAACAGATCAGTCCACGTAGTAATGTGTCTGCACTGCGGTAATAAAAGCAGCATTTAAAAAAAAGTTGATGAAACTGAATGGAGCATCTACACACAGATGTTTTATGGGCTGTTTTCCATTTGCATCAAATATGTGCATTGATTCTGATTAAATTATACTCATTTGGTTGTTTCCTATTATGTTTGAGAATATACTATATGTGCACTAAATCAACACTAAAAACACTTATGTTCTTATTTTTCTACAGTAATTCAAGTGTATGTAGATCGATTTATTTTACTAATTTCAATGCTCTGTTGATGTGCTTTTGAAGGGCAAAAGGTTGTCAAAGATTGTAACAATTTAACACAAAAAAGTGCTGAAACATATTGAATTGCACCTATTAATTTTGCAAGGCATGTCCTTTGAACAAAACAATTTACTGTGTTATTGTGCAAAGCTAGCAACGCTTTGGCGAATCATCTCTGACATGAGTCAGAAACTTTTCCCAGGGGTTTTAGCAGCATTTAAATTTTGTAGAAAAATCCATTTGTAGATTTAGAAGGGGGTGAGAGGTAAACTTTGTACCTTGAGATTTAAATTTTAATGTGTAGATTCAAATTCTGAATTTAAGTGGCATTTTAAATATTTTCTAATGCTAGATAACACCTGTTTGTTGGCATAAAAACTTGAATATTTTAGTCTAGGGTTGTAGATGCTTGTTTGTGCATATACAATTTGTTCTTGTTCCGCCTGTTTTATGGTAGGTTTGTTAAACTGTGGGACCAGTTGGTGATAAAACGCTTCCCAGCCCGTCAAGATTTTCATGAGCTTTTCATGAGACCTCAAGTGAGCAGCTGAACAGGAGCTTTTCTTTGTCTCCCTTTTCAGTGTTGGTGAAAAAACGCCTGGTTGGTCTGCACCTTATATCTGCCTCAAACTTCCTTAATCCACCCAGTCACGGCTATTTTAACATGTGTCTAGCCAAAACTTGAAGTCAGTGAATCAAAGTATTGCCATAAAATAAGACACTCACATAGACAATGATTTCAAATTTAAGACTTTATTATTTCACATTTTAATTTTAGGACAAAAAAATGCTGGTCATGACATTCTACGCAAAAGCTTCCAACCTAGAGTATTATTAAATTTAGCCATTTTAGTATTCCTCTTAAAAACAGCACTTCTTCTGAATAAATAATGACATGCGTCATACCAGGACAGACTGTTAATATTGGTCTTGTGTGAAATCAAAAGTTATTTAGTTTACTTTCTTCGCATGCACAGCTATTAGAACTACAAGGAAACAGTTCATGCAGGTGACTGTGAACAAATGAATTGTCTTGTATTAAGTGTTGTCAGTGATCCATGCATTCTGTCCATGCTTGATATAAAATGGGACATCAAATTTAGTACTGACATTAAAAAATATATAAATAAGGGGGAAGAAAAAAAAAAACATGCAATTACCAAAAGAGGATTTATACAAGTACAATCAGTGTTCAAGTGTTGAAGTAAAGCAGGTCATTAGAATATATCTGGCTAACCATTAGTGGGGCTTTATGTGTGTTCAAAGAATGTTTTGGTTTCCTCCCACAGTTTAAAGTTTAAGCTCAGGTGAAAGAATCTTCCAATTGCCAGTAGGCATCGATGTGAGTGTGAGAATGTTTGTGTGCCTCTTTGTATTACCTCTATAATGATCTGGCAACTTCTGCAGCAGTAAATCTCAGCTCCCAACAAACACATGCTAGGGGAGACATATAGGCCACTGCAGCCGTTAACAGGAAAAGGGTTGGAGAGAGGGTGAGAACTACCTGAAAGACTGCAAACTGCAGTTTTCATCTTGATTGTCTAAGGTTATTGGAATATGATTTAATAAATCCTTCTCAAAAAATTAAGTACTATTTTAATTTCTATTTCACTTTTATTCATACAGGTAAAACTCATTGAGACACAATATCTAATTTTCAAGAGCAACCTATTTTGAAAAACATACAAAACATGTTAAAAAGAGACTATGGGGTATGATTATATAAGTTAAACTTCATCATACTCCTTTTCAGACACACAGCTACGGAACAAGTGGTGTATTTACATGTATTTGAGTATGTATATTTGGTAGCAATGTATTGTATCTTCACTTAGAAATATGAAAGTCTTTTATTATTATGTTTTGTTGCTGAAATGTCTGTCTGAAATAAATTTTTCAGTATTCTTATCATAGTAAGTGCAGCAAATTAACTAAATAATACTGTCAAATAGCTACTGTTCAAAATAAAATGAGATTTGTCTCAAGAAATTGAGAAAAAGGCCACCAATGCATTCTTCATTAACCTCAAAATATTGCTTTTTGAAAATTGCAATCCAGCTTTGACATCTACAATGTAGTGGAATTGGGTAGTTTAAAGCAAGCCTACAAAAAGATCCATGAGTCATACACAGACATTTATATATTCAGCAACTTTGTGTCTGCATAAGTGTTTATGGCTGGAATGAAAAAGCTTCTGTAAAAAGAAAGGAGTTAGGTATGAATAATCCATGACTATAAGGCCAAGCTGTATTGAGGCACTTGCTGTGGTCCAGATGGTTGTAAAGTCCTTAAAATAGTTTCACTGTTAAAACTGGCAGTTTTATTTGTGACGTTATTTCTACGCAAAACTCGCCTCTCTTTGACCCTGTTTGACTTAGAGAACTATGTGGGATTAAGAAACACAATCAGACATTAACAACCATTGAGAGTTGAACTGAACAACACTGGTCATCTTGTTACAAGGCAAGACAAGTACTAGGTAGCCTGGAGTCTATGTGAGTGTGTCTGAGAAATGTGTCATGTACTTGAACCTTTTCTGCAGGCTAACTCCTCTCGCCCATGGCAGCGCCATGAACTTTGTCACATTGCAAATACTGTTCAGGATCAGTTCAAGGAACACAACAAGCACACACCAATAAAATGTTACTCCATTACCATAGACTCAATCAAACATAAACCCAATCCACAGAGGACACACTGCAAATTCCCAGGTCCCTTAGGATCAACTAAGCTGGTGTAACAAAGGACACCCCAAGGACTTCACTACCCATGATGCAATTGAACTAAGCTATTGTTTAAACATGGAGGGATTCAGTTATCAAACTATTCTAGCTTCTATTTTTTCAAACTTCTAATTCGGATTTCTGACATGAATTCCATTAAAATAAAATAAATATAAAAAAAACACAAGTGGGGATTAAATTATGGAGATGTTTGACCCATATTGTCTTCTGCCTTTATTTAGTAAAATATACTTTTGTGAAAGTTAGCTTTAAACTACAAATGCAATAAGTTAGATATTTTCCACATGATTTAAAGTATCAAACAAAGTTGCCTGAAAGCAAACCCTTCTAATGAGACCTAAGAGAATCAAGCAGTATGAGTTTCAGAGCAGCAGATTGATCTGCCACACAAGCAAATTGAGATTCTTAAATCATGTAATTAATAATGCAATTATCTGTTTCAGACCAACAGCAATTACGAGCAAACGTACTTTTTAGCAAGACAGAAACTCATTTTTGACAACGGTACAGGGAATGATTAAGACTATTAAAATCCACCTGCTCCTTGCTGACCTGTCTGCCCTGATTGTTTTCCAATTAAACCATGGAGTGTAATCAGAGTAATGAAAAAGTGAAATGAGGATCACTCATTTTCTTTTCCAGAGTAGTATATCTGCTTATGGTGTTTTTATATATATATAGATTTGCTCCATCCCCTCCATCTGAGAGGGTCAGGCGTCCATCTGGTGTGAGATATTTTCATCAGGAGTCTGTCAGTACTACATATAAACATGTATGGTTGAATGACTGAATGTGGAGTGAAGTGCTTTATGGTCCTCTGAACTTGATAAGGTGCTATAGAAGTGCAGGCAATTTATTATGTAAACATGTACAGACAACATGTACTGTTTGACTTTACTAATACTGATTTAATTTTTCTCCATGTAGGAAAAAAGCTTGATTCAAACACTATTTAGCTCTCTGGGTATTTTTTTTTTCCTTCCTTAAAGGTTCTTGGGACATTTCTCCTGCCTGGACATTAATTAATTTTGACCATCCAACGATTTTCACTCAGGCTTGTCATACAAAATCAATACCTGTCTTAAAAAACATTGACTTTTTTTAAATTTGTTGAATTTTCTTTCAGAAGTACTCATAATCTAATGGGCACGTTTGGATTTTTATGTATTTATTTATTTATTTATTTTTTGCTGAGATGCTTATTTTAATCTCAGGAGGTTCAGATAATAAAGATACTCACTAGGAAGTTCTGATCAGCTATTTTTTATGATGGTATAGGTAGTTAATGCTTGGACAATTTAAGAAGTACCTCTTCATTTGTTCAAAAAAGAAGCGAAAAGGTTGTATAATAATAAACTTTCCCCCATGGTTTAAAAAAATAATAATGATCATTCTGCTGACAATAATCCTGTTTAATCATGTTCATTTATGCTGTTTTGTCTCATCTGAAAATCTTAACTTTTAACAACTCAAATAATAACAGATGCATACATAGCCAAATCTAGCAGTATTATTCAGATTATTAACGTAAACAGCTAGATTTGTATAAAATATATGTAGTAAAAGTTCTGAAATATTCATAATGCTATCTGCTACTATGGAATTACAAATTGTACTATAGATACATCCCTGATGATAGTAATTCATGACTTTAAAAAATATGTAATGTAGACTACAGTAGAAGTATAATTAGTATAGATCAGAATTATTCTTCAGATGCAAATATTCCCACTTAACAACAAAGCTCAACTGAATTAGAGATCCAGGCTATAAAATCAAGGTAAGGAAAAAAAAATATGTTAATTTAAACTAAATTTACACCCTTGATAAAAATTATTACATTATTTTCGGAGCTACAGGAGATAAACCCTAATGACAACGGAGCAAACTTTCCTGCACTGAGACACAAAGTGCTTCTATATATTTTGCTGACTGTAGGATGGGCGATATCCCATTCTGTGGTTTTTACTGGTCTGAATCCACAATTTTTTCAGCTCTTGGGGAAAGGCAGATACCCCCCAGAATATTAAATGATTTCCATCCATCTTTTTTCTTTTTTTTTTTTTTTTTTTTTTTTTGGGGGGGGTTAAATTTTAAAACCTTTCTCTTTTTTTTTAAAATTTT
>NW_015113804.1:300355-302353 GCF_001443285.1 Poecilia latipinna
AAAGCCAAATCCCCCCCAAAATTTAAAATTTTTTCCCCCCTTTTTTTTTTTTTTTTTTTTTTTTTTTTTTTTTTTGGCGGTGGATATACTTAACAACCTTGTCATCTCTGCTTAGAATCTTGTCTGTGCCAGACAAAGCTGGGTGAGCACTGCATTCTGCTGCCCCTGGTTGTGCTCACAGTGTGTTAACACTGCATAAAACCCAGCTATCAGGATGCCAAATTACATGTAATGGATACAGAAATAGTATTCTACAAGCCAACCTTTCTTTCACATTCTTATTAACAACAATTTCAATATTTAGTGTTTAACTTAGATTTGTGTCTGTTTTTATTCCATCGGTGATATTGTGTTGTATGGAAAGACGAGAAACATTAAACAATACTTTTTTTTAGTTAAGTACTCTAAACAATAACAATGTTAAGTTGAGTTGAGATGAAATGATTAAATGACCCAAACAACAGCAATCTCCTATAAACTGGTACCAAAATTCAAGACAAGCACACACAGACAGCATAAAGGTACATTGAAATTACAATATTTTGGGGGTTTTTTTCTCTTTTTTTTCAGCAAGAGCAGCATCTAAACATTTGTGGTATAATCTTACAAAGAATAGAAAGGGATTTGAACACACAAGTTGTTAGTATAGACTCAGCAACTGTGACTTGAAGAGTAAAGCAACCTGACCATGGCCAAAACCTCAAACTGTGTTTTATTAGACTTTAGTTGCAGTTCAAAATTATATTTAGAACTTTACACTATTTTGTTTTACTGTAATTACTTGGAATAATCACACCCTGTTCTCCCAGAAGCAGTAGCATCTAAAGCCTAAAACAATTAGGAAGAGTTATAGATCAAACACAGCGCTGCATTTTAACAAGATGCACCACACACAATGTTCCGCAGCCTCAATAAAAACAAGGGACATTTTTAAGCACAACCCTAATCAAATTATTTGTGCTAATTAACAACACCAAAACAAAGCGAAGCTGTATTTATGTTAACTGTCCACAAAACAGTACGATGGAAACCAATTGAATGCTAATTAATTGCTTAGGCCATCCTGTTAGTTACTGAGAGGCTTTGACTCAGCTTTGCTGCCCCGATGCACCAGCACAGATTTTCATGTTACTATATTGCTACAGCCTCCCCAAAATAAACAGCTGCAGTTGGGCTGTTTCAATGTGCTTGCAACTCTTACAAATTCTTAAAGTTTGGTTGCCATAAGAAATAAACAAATATTTGCTTGAGGGGAAAAAAGCCAGTTTTATCCCTCTATGCGTCATTGAAAATAGAGGGTAACACTTTATTTGAAGGGGGTTGAATAAGACTGACATGACACTGTCATAAACATGTCATAACACCTGTCATGAACATGAATAAGCCTTCATGAATATTTATGACTGTTGTCATAAAGTGTCATTCGGTAAATTATGACACTTTATGACAACAGTCATAAATATTCATGAAGGCTTATTCATGTTCATGACAGGTGTTATGTCATGTTTATGAAAGTGTCATGTCAGTCTTATTCAACCCCCTTCAAATAAAGTGTTACCAAAGCTTCTAAGGTGCCAGGCCTTCAAAATAAATTGTGTGCTAACTGAAACTTAAAATACTTAAATATACATTTTATCCCTACCCGTTAATATAAAGTATTTTAGTAAATAAATCATATCTCACCCTCAAGTACATAAGACAGTAAAGCAAAAAGTGGACTTCTCTCCCACTTTCCCCCAAATCACACAAAGAACATCTTCGGCCTTCCTCTGGGTACTTTGGTCTCCAAAGCCAAAGTACCATATCTGAACTGGGCGCACATGGACTGTCGTTTTATAGAAAGTTTCCGTGATGCATATGGCTCAAGACCATATAGGCATCCTTTAGTAAAATATAAGTATGTAATTTTTGTTTATGTAAGATATCAACTGCCCACTAAACTTCAAAATAAAACCGTTTAAGCTATTCAATATTACATCTTATCTTATTCCTATATGT
>NW_015113804.1:305060-344992 GCF_001443285.1 Poecilia latipinna
TTTGTTTGAAATTGGAAGGAGAAACGTGCATTTTTATTCAACAATGTTATGAAATTACTGGTAACACTTTATTTGAAGGGGGTTGAATAAGACTGTCATGACACTTTCATAAACATGACATAACACCTGTCATGAACATGAATAAGCCTTCATGAATATTTATGACTGTTGTCATAAAGCGTCATTCGGTAAATTATGACACTTTTAATACAAAGTTGACATTATTCAAAATGTCTTTGTTATGACAACTTGACATTAACCAACAAGTCAGTACTGATATAAATTTGTTATACAGTAATGATTTCTTGGTTAATGTCAAGTTGTCATAACAAAGACATTTTGAATAATGTCAACTTTGTATTAAAAGAGTCATAATTTACCGAATGACACTTTATGGCAACAGTCATAAATATTCATGAAGGCTTATTCATGTTCATGACAGGTGTTATGTCATGTTTATGAAAGTGTCATGTCAGTCTTATTCAACCCCCTTCAAATAAAGTGTTACCAAATAGAGTACTGACTTTTGCATTTTTCTTTCAGGATAAGACCTGTTGTCAGATATTTAATATCTGAGGTTTAAGCATACAGAACAGTTTTCATTTTAACACAAAGTTTTTTTTTATTTTTTTTATTTTTTTTTTTTTTTAACAGAACAGTTTCAGTCATATTATTTAGACAAATGTGTAATTAGTTTCAGTCAATTTAGTCACTTGGAGTTATTTTAGATGTAATAAAATTACTATTTTAGTACATTATTTGACTAATACATTTTAGTCAAATGTGTAGAAATGGCATTGGATTGACTTACTAAATAAGTTTGAAGAATCAAATTAAGTTGTGTATTACATATTAAAATGTTACTTCTGTTGGGAAAACATACACACTCTAAAGCTTAAATATGCACTGACTGTGATGCACTATTTTCCTCTTGTCTAACATATTCCAGTGTAGAACAAGGATAACTCTTTCTTGTTCTATTGAATTTGTTCCTCACTCGCGTTTTGTGGCAACTTCCCACATCTCCCCTGCGTTCTCGAACCATAATCTAACACCCACCACAATAAAAGCTCGGGATGGGAATAGCTGTGCATATGGGGGCAGGAGTGGATGAGCAGAGAACAGGAATTGGTTGAAGAAAAATACCTGCTCAGATTTACGATAAGGTAGAGCAGTTCTTTTCCCTCTCTGCCCGCGCTCTCCTAAGAGACAAGAGGAACAATCATTCTCTGTAACTTTATATGTTTATGTTTAGGGGCAGATAGGAAAGACAAATGTGCTGATACATCACCAGAAACACAAGCAGAGAAGGGAGGGGAAATGTTCTTCTTCTTCTCCCCCTCCTGGTACAGTTGTATATTCAAAGCACAACTCGTGTTTTGTTTTTCTTTTTCCTTCATATTCAGATTTAGTGTGTCCTCTTCATTTTCTTTTGTGTTGCTGTTGAGGTCCTTTTGAAAAGCTTTGAATGGCGTACAAGCTTTCTTTAACCTTTTGATCTAGAGAAAGTGCCTCATCAACAGAGATTAAAGTTGAACTTTCTTTACGAGATGTGTAATAGCTCCTCTCACTTTTACAAAGAGAAAAAATAGACAAGACACAATGCGAGCAGAATTTTCTGATTTAAGCAGAAGAGCCGATCTCACACAGGCTCAGTCTGCCTCACCTACTGCGTCTTATTGCTATCCAATGCAAAGCAGTGCAACAGCACCAAAATCTGTGGATCTGGCCACAGAGGTTGTTCAAATTCTATGCCTTAAATGTATCAGAATTGCTAGAGAAAAATGTCTATTCTTCACACTATCTTTATTTAAACTCAACATTATGCTTATAGATGTTTACCACCAATGTTCATTTGAAAAGGATGTCTACATTTTTAAGTACTCTAAGTTCAGTGTCAGTCTTGAAAATCTAAATGTAAAATTTCAGTTAGGTATGGCTTCATTCAGCAAAACGCCTTTAGAAAGCTTTCTAAAAGTTGGTCAGAATCAGGCTCACTGATGATCTCAGCAGGATAGCCATTCAGCCATGAATAGCTGTGCCTCCTTAAACCTCCACTCCTCAACCCTCCCTACTATTGCCACACATAAATTCTGCACACTTACCATGGTTAAGGTTATTTTTCTTAAAGAAGTAGTGCAGTACTATCAAGGATGCACTAGTAAATAATGAAAACTCATCTCAAAGCTTTACCAGAAAAAGCTCTTTAAAATATTATTGTATTTTGAAGTTTAAGTATTTGCTGTAAAATTTAACAGTAATATATGCGTAATAAAAATGTTATGGAAATCATTATTTGATAAAAAACAAAAACAAAAAAAAACAAAAAAAACATGGCGACAAGCAATTGATAATTCCTGCTGTGTGAAAAGCTAAAATAGAATGGAGGGAGTAATGATAAATAAAGAAATGTTTAAGAGTCATAAGACCTGGTACTCTAAGGGAACTGAGCACACCTCCAATCACTAGGCCATAATTTAAAATCTTGTGTTTCTGAGTGTGGCACATTTAGCTTTGAATTAAGTTTAAATGTGGTTGCAGAGCATTTATAACTACCTGCCACACTGCAGTAATTTCTCATACTGAAATAACAGCTTTAGTGGCAGCACTTACTCTTGTTGTCAGCTCTGGTGCTGTCAAGCTTTCTTATTGGACTAAAAGAGAGACAATGCAGGCCTCCAACGAGAACATGTTAAAAGGTGATATTGAGACATTCAGCATAATTGTGTTGTTGTTTCGTTTGCATTAATGACAAAGTGAATCTCCTCTATCTCCCAAAAATAAAGCAGAGATTTTGTTCTGAAAGCTAAACATAATCTATTAATCAATGTCAAGATAGAAACCGTCAATAATCTTTAAAGAACAAGCATGCAGTGATTTATTCAGAGCTGTCGATTCAACTTTCTACTTTAGGATTGGAGCTCATTTTCCAGATAAATAATTTATACTGAATGTGTACTTTGGACCCCTAAACCTCCCATTTGGAAATAATTAGGCTTGTTCAACAACCCATAGACATGATTACTAAACTAAGAATGCAATGTTTATGGTGTGAACACAAAGCTGAGCAGACAATTTGCAAATGTAAGGGTAAAAAAAGATTTTGCTTTATAAATTATGAAGACTTTTAAATCAATTTCTTTTAAGGTTGCATTCAGCAAGGTCTCAAAACACTCATATATAATTCAGAAGGACATACTTTGAAGTTAAAAGCTCCAAATGTCTAGAAATCTCTGCTCTTCTCTTCTTTTGTGACTCATCGATGTGCTGTTATGAATTATATTATCAGCCGTAAATGCTCAGTGAAGCTGTTGCCTTGTCAAAGTAGAAAACAGGGTCAGGTCTGTTGGACATCCAGCCATGAAGAACTGAAACAGACTTAAAGCTGGTATGGCCTTTGATACAACATACTCTCTGCTTTAAATCAATATGTGGTGGAATAACCATGAGGTTTTCAATGGGGTTCAGTGTCGTGGTCTCTTAATTGTTTTCCAGAGTTGTATATTTCTTTGGATATATATATCCAAAGGGAAAAAAAATCCTTAATATTTTGGATAACTAAACATGTGAAAGGTTCACAATAATTCAGGAAACAATGCTTCTATTCTGAATTTTCTCAGAACACAAAGAATTCAAACTGAGTTATGTTTAAACAAGTAGAATAACAGATGCACTGAAGAAAGGATTTCTGATTGAAAACACTAACAGCATATGAAGCATGCATTTTCTAAATCACTCTGTAAAATGCAAAACAACCTGATGCAGCATTTAATCATAAATGCTACCAGATGTAAAAACAGCTTAAGGTAATTACAGCTTGTCATTTCAACTTTGTGCATATTGACACGATTCATTTTTCCAGCAATTCTCGCTCAGTCATAAAGAAGCTTTGAGTGTGTTTTTTATTTTTTCATTCATTGTTGAGAATATGTAGCAGGTTTTAATTTTTAAAAGGAGAAATTATTTATGTGTGTCAAATTAAATAAAGATATTTTTACAATACCATAAACCTTTAATAAGGAGACTTCAGCAACAAAATATTTGATAAAATGCTTTACTGTGGACAACAAAACTATCGATTAAGAAAACTAATCAACCATATTAATGTTTCTTGCTGTTTAAAGGAAACAGAAAGGAGCAAACACACCCTGATATTATAACGTTAACAAGACATTTCTTGTTTCCTGTGATCTTCAAGCCATCATAGGGACAGTCTTTAAGAATCTGCTGCTAAAGTTGTATTTACCAACGTTCACATTGCATCTCTAAACAATAAATGACAGTAAATCATCTCTTTAGGATGTTTTATCATTTCATAGCTTGGCCACTTTTCTACAGGCAAAATCTTTTTCTTTTTTTTTTTTCCATTTCCTGCAAGAATGGTGTCTGTAGTTCATCCAAAGTCGCTGTTCCAAGCAGAGGACATAAATTTGGATATTCTCAATAAGATCCCTTTTACATCAGCTTGTTCCTCTTCTCAGTAACACATCAGCCAAGAAACCAAAGCCTGAAGCTCATTTAGATCACCGTGCTTCCTGCAGCAGTTGACGTGGTTGCGGCTGGCGTCCCAGGGACTTTTATGCAACACCTGCACTCTCTCCAGATTGGAAGATGCCGCTCTGACAAAATGCCAAGTGTCAGCCTTCATGAAACGTGAGGAATGCTGCTTCCAGTGTTCTCAGCAGGCCAATTCTGAAAAGCATCATGAACTTTAGGTTCAGTCCTATTCTAATTATTTGAACGTCAAACATATACGCTGGTATCGCTGCACTCGTTGCTGTCCTCAGGAAGATTAATGGCTTCAAGGCGTGACGGCCCACCCTGCCTCAGCAAGGGTGACGCAACGCGAGCAGACATCAACATAAACACACAACTCTGGCGCTGCTCTTTGAAATGATCTCAAGCCCTTTGTGAACAGATTGGGCTGTCAGGAGAACGAGTGCGAAGCAATTTCGATCACAGAACATCTGTAATGTTAATGGACAATTCACATGAGATAAGAGATCTATAATCGGTTTCAGAAATTACACAGATGGTGGTGTCTGCTCGATTTATAAAGGTGTCTGCTCTATTTACACACTACCTTGACGTCAAAACTCTTCACACTGAGGGTCACAGCAGAACAATAAAATATGGCGGCAAGATTTACCCTTTTGACCATGAATTGCAATGCATAGCAACACAGTGCATCCAGCTAAAGTCAGGGGCATATTTTTCTATTTTTGTTACACAGCTTTAGCAAAGGTGGAATTAGATTTTAGATGAGCCAAGTACATCATTCTATGTATATCACAGATGTAATTGGTGTGAAAAGGAGGAGGGTTCAAATAATTACATGGTAATCAGCTATTGCTGGCTGGATTTTTGTGCACTGCCTCCATTAATGATAGCTTTTATACTTTAAAGGCTCACTTATAGCAGGTTGTTCAATGATAAAAAATGAGCTTAACAGATTAAAATTTGTAGTATTTAATAAAAAAAAGAGAAGGTAAAAGATGCATCGAGTATTTTGATTATGGGATTAATGTAGAGGATATTTTTTTTATTTTGTTTTGTTTTTCAGTTGCTGTTTTTTCTGGGGGGGGAAATTTGCATATTTGACCTGGCGTTTGTAAGGGTTAAAAGAATAGTTCTGTGCAGAGTTCAACCCATTTCTTTGATCCCCCTCACAGCAGAATGAGGGTCTCCAGAATCTTTAATTCCTCTCAAATACAACATATGAAAAACCTCTGCAGGAGAAAGCTTTCTTAACCTTGTCAAAATCTGTGGACCTTTACTTTAAATTTAAGATCTTTCTATGGTTCTGCCAATAGCTTCTCAGCAAAAAAAAAAAAAAAAAAAAAAAAAATGAGGACTTATGATCTCATTAGCAGCATTAATGCTTCTTAGATGGGCAGGATTTTTGTCCTGGCAAGTCTATCGTCTTGTGCAATTATTTTAACCTGCAGTCAGTGTGGCTATCACTTTTTAGAGAGCCATAAAATGAGCACATAATTTACTATGTTTGCATCTGATTTAACTGATCAATAAAATTTCAAAAACTGAGCTGAATTCATATTTATTCAACACTACTATTTCTGCATTCCCCTGTTATAACTTTAATCATAGTTATTCTACCTTGTAACTTGAATTTCCCAGTTGCTACAAAAATGTCGACCAGCACACATAACTGCACTTCAAGAGCAGCAAACAAGGCGCTAGCGCATAAGTATTTCATTTACCAGCTTTATGCAGTAATCTTCAGATGATTGTGTCAAAATGGCAAATAACCAGAATAATTTGTATGTAGAGCTCAGTCTCATTTAAGCCCAAAAACAGTAGAACTGCTCTGTAATTTAGACTGCAAAGTTGTAATAAATGCCATAGTTTTGAATCAGAAGCCAACTTTACAGAAAAAGAAAAGTGCAGTCGTATCAGAAATACAACATATTTTCAGCAATGTAGCTACTCTTGTACATTGTATTAGTAATGTAGCATTTACTGATTTTGCTATGAACTAAAAAAAACTGTTGTTAACCTCAGACTTCAGAAGTTCATGAAGTGTTTTACTTATGAAATCGTCACCCGTGTAATATGGTTAATATTGTCTCCCCATTGTGCTCTATTTCCATTTTTCTGAAAAATACAGTTTCAGGGGAAAAAAAGACTAGCAGCACCATTCGTGCACAGCCATTCATTTTGAAATTTCCACTGTATTTTAACTTCCTGTGCTACAAGTGTTTCAACATTAAGGATAGTGTTCATTTTCCTTCGGGGTGATTTCCAGGGAACATCTATTTCAGGGATTTTGATGAAGCCTCTTAGATCCAGATTTACAAATGAAATGGACAAGATCATGTTGGCTCCAACATGGCCAGATATTTCATTTCACAACACAGATCACAATAATTCTTCATCGTTATCAGACATCAACATGCTTGACAAACTGCTCTGTTTAACACCTGCTATCTATGGAGATATAATGTATATATGGTGGCAGATTCCTGAGCAAATACGCAGCGAAAAGCTCATTTACTAAGTCGCTCTAATTCACTCTCAGGTGGATGTTTTCTAAATGAAAGCTCTGAGTCTTTGCAGGCCAGTAGCTCTATTAGTGACTCTGCCAGCAGCAGTATTTTAGCGTCTCTATGTGTTCCCGCCCCTCCGCTCCCAATAACAAACACCATAAAGTGTCGATTGAATTATGAGCCTGCTTTCTGCCTACTCATTTTGATAATAGATTTTGAGATAAATCACTCTACTTTGTTTGGTGAGTAATGCAGGGCTGACAGGGTAACAGAGGACAAAGCTCCCATACTCTGCAACCTCTGCATCATGTACAGCACAAACAAGATCCTGCTGGATGTTTCTCACAACATGCTACACAGGAGACCATGAATTGAATTTTTGTCCACGTCGTCCAAATCTATGGCAGTTATCTGGAGAGAGAGAGAGCAGGGGCTGAGGCAGTAGCTTGGCTTAGAGGGGGCCACATAATACAATTACAAAGCATATAGGGATCTTTCCTGTCTTGGTAAATGGATCCTGTTTAAATTGCTGGAATCCCCCATCTCTGCAGTGAAAGCTTTGCATTGTTCATTTTCCAATTAATAACTTTACCGTGAAAGGTTTGCGGATAAACCTCATTGATCGGGTGTCGATAAAGCTCCCGGTGGCTCCAATAAAGACTTTAGGTCCTTGCTTGGAGACTGTTAAACAGGAAGACCCCCCACGTCTATCACGACCACATACACACACACACACACAGAGACTCACACAAGCACTGTCTCCTCTAAATATGGGCTATTTGCTATCGATATCGATCAGCTGTTGATACTCCCTTCAGCTGGCCTGTCTGTGAGACTCTCCACTCTAAGTCATTGCTCAGCCACATGTCAATTACTGCAGATGGAGAGAGCACCACTCTGTCTTAATGAAAGCAGATGGACTGAGGACTTAAACAGTTTTCCTCAGCTCCTGATTTAAAAGGTTGCATTAGGGAAGTGAAAGTAGGTTGCTGTGGAAATGGTGTTCAGCTATTATAACAAATGATACAAAACTGTAATGTGCTGTGATTACAGTGTCAGCTCCAAGAGTGATAATTTGCAGCCACAAAAATAGGGCTAAATGTGATATACTCAGTGTGTTACATGTCAAAAATGATGCATTAGAAATGCTGACTTTGCTTGTGTTGTCATTATGTATCTATTTAATTGGCTCATGAGTGATGTTTGACCACTTCAACAGATGAGGGCTGGAACTGCAAACCTCCACCACTGTTATTTTCTGGGTCGCGATCTGAGGCGATTGAACTATTACAATATTGGGTGGGCATTTATCAGTGCTGCATAATAACTTTTGATTCTATTTATTAATTTATTTGTGACTAATAGAAATGTGGTCAGAGTTCACGGAGGCAAGAGCCAATGCAGGCAAACAGATAAAGCCTTACTTTTATTTAGTGCTTTACCAACACAGAAGCTCACATCTAAGAATTGGACTGATTGTGACTTTTCTTCTCAAAAAACACATTCTGTAAACTAATAACCACATTTTTTGCTTTAAAACACAATGCATGCAATAGCTCGTTAAAAGAAAAGAAACAATTCTGTCAAATAATGACATGTTTTCAATGCACAATGTGTTCAGTGGGTCCAACCAAGTCTGCCAAGTACAATCACAAAGTGCCCTGGAGCTCACTTGCATTTGGATTCAGGTGCAGGCGAAGACCTGCGAGGAAGCCATCTGTTGTTTGATAGGGAGATAGACAAGATGCAATCGAGGAGCTATAAAACTATGCTAAGGTTAAGCATATCTGAACAATGTTGTTTCTTGATTTGATGAAATTGCCTAAAATTGCGATCCTCAGTGAGGACGTATTGTTTTTATGTCTGATACGGTTTTGAATTAAGTGTGTCTTTCAACAAATTGCATAAGAAATATAACTACAGGTTTGCAACTGTGAACTCTTGGGGTTTTTTGTTTTGTTTGTGTGTATGCAAAGTAATGCAATTTACCTCCTGTCACACTGTGGCTTACACTGTAACCTGCTTTGGAGAGCAACCAGAAAAACTGATGTTTGACTCCGAACAATCAAAGCGATATCATGAGGCTGAACCAGCTTCCCTCCTCATCATCTAGCACAGATGAGTGAAATTCACCGCCACAGGGATGCAGCCAAGAACAACAGCCAGCGTTGCCTATTGAAGGCCAAATTCGATTTAAGAGCAACATCCACTGAACAGGAAAACCAAAGCGACAGCTGTTGGAAATAAAAGCACTTGAGTTTCGCTCTGTTGGAGAACTGTGTAAAAGTAAGAAAGCCGGAGAGAATGAAATGCCTTCATCCAAAAGCAGCACCAGTTTCACTTTTACTGTTTCTGATTACATGTGAATCATCATGAGAATCAGCTAATGTCTGATAAATGCACAACTCGGGGATTAAACGCATCCCTATTAGGCAGCGAGACCTTGAAGTATGTGCAATCGTGATCCCTGAAAGCAGTTATTAGTACAATCTAGCCTGATGAGCTATTAACACATGTCAATGGAGATGATTGCTGAGATGCACATTTCCTCACCACCTGCTGCATCTGATTATCACAGACAGGGAGGAGGAAACGCCATGCTGATCTTCAAATCAAAATCCTAATTTGAAAACTTTTGAAACAGGTACGGGGTGTAGAGCCGCTCAACAAAGCCCATACAACTCCACACACTTTCTTCAAACTGTTTTCAGTATTCAAAGAGATGTTTGCCATTTCCTCTGATGCGGGGGAAGCTACAATGCGCATGAATTAGTTGCCAGAGATAGGAGACTGTTGTAAAATTTAATGAGGCCATTTTCTGCACATCCTATCTTAGTGCAGCAGCTGAGTGATGGAGCGTCATGCATGAACAAGGTTGATTAGCGGGGAGGAGCTGCATTCAAAGTAAGATGACTAATGTGAGGAGACGTGAAATATTTGTTCAATTTTAGATTAAAACCGAGTGCCCTCTGTTATCAGAGAGGATCACGGACAGGAACACAATATGGATGATGGGGTTGCTGGTGCAGGTGCAATCCAAGATAATAAAAAGAAAAAAAGCTCCATCGCAAATTACACTTTAAAAGTACCCTTGTCTTCTCTGTAATGCATCTCAGTAAAAGTACATCAGAGGGATGTTGAGACCTCAGAGGGGACTGAGATGTTGGTATATAATGTTAGAAAGGGCTCTGAGAGCTCTCCATACTACCACATGATGGATAATAGCGCTTCAACCAACTTCCCATCACTACAGGTTTGCTACTACATATTCCATTATACCATACTCATAGGCCCCATAAAGAATATCGTGCAGGTTTTATGGCTTTTATATGACAGTTATAATCTCTTCAGCATATTCACCGAATGTCTCAACAAAGCTGTAAACACATAAAAGAAAAAACACACCATCAGGCAGGAGAGACTCTTATCTGCATCAGATATATATGAGCTAAGACAATGCATTCATTATAATCATGCCTACAGTATTAAACTGTGATTCATAGTATAAAGAACAAGAGGGTGAAACAATATAATTTAGTTGTGAAGCTGCTTGAATTTTGTCAGTTAGTACCGCATTTTTTGGACAGCTTTCAATAATTAATCATACAGATAATTTACGTATGCAGGGTCAGAGTTACGCAAATGTTTTGTTGTTCTTTTTTTTTTTATTATTGCTTTTTGTTGCCTCTGGCAAAATCTCTACTGTTGAAAATAATCATGTGGCTGATGATCTTATAAAATATATACTAAGAAAGGGTTTGCATGTAATTTAAGAAATTAAAAAATGTGAATTTTTGTTAACTTTTGCCATTTCGGCACACAAAACGTACATAAGTGTTATTCATAAAGTGCCTTTCACAGTGTTTGCTAATGGAAAAAAAAACATGTTTAACAGAAGATTATCAAGACAAAACAAATAAAATCCTTATCTTGAGAAAAAGTACATAGTCATATTCAATACATTATGCAATATGCAAGCAACTTTGACAACTTTCAGCAGGTATTAAACATTCCTTTCATTAAGGCTACATTTCCGTATTTAAAATGTCTGATGTTCTAATTTTAAATTTCATGTTTTAATTTTCTTTAAAATCATCATGATTAACAAAAAACAGGGGTTTCCAAAAAGTCATCTGTGTGCAACTAATCTATATAGTGAATATCACTCAGTGATGGCTGAAATAAACAGTCTTTTCAAGAATATTCTAATGTATTGAATGGGTCTATATTTATGAAAAATGTGTCAGACGTTTAGCCTTAAGGAAATGAAAGCATGAACAACTCAGTTCCCATTTTGACACCTTCCTAGTTTGGAAATGTTGTTCAGGTAGTTTTGGAAAAGTTATTTTGAGGGGCATTCAGGAGAAATCCATTGAATGAAAATACTTAATTTGCTCAACGTCAGCTTGATGGCAAAATTCAATTGTCCAAGATGTTACCTGATCAAAATAACCATGCTTTTTACAAGTCAGTGGTTTCACTCTTCTCTGAGTTCAGTTCAAGAGAGTTATTTTTAACCAGTCAGTAATTTATTTTAGGCACTCAACTAATGAGTGCTTAAAATAAATTGTTTAAACAATTCTTGAAAAAAGACAACAGCTGAAAGCCATCTCCATATAATTGATTGATCTTATGAAATTTAGCAGCAAAAGAAAAGTCTCTCTCAAAATGTTTTTTCTGCAAGTACTTAAGTTGACTAAAAATAGAAAAAAAAAATTCTCAATACAATTCTCTACTGCAACAAGGTCCAGGATGACAGACTGCTCACCAACAGTTTTGCCAATAAGCTTTTGTTACTGCTGTGATAAAGATCTGATTATCATAAAAAGGAAATCTATTTTGTTTGCAGGGTTTTATGAATAAGGACATAATTAAAAACAAAAAAATTAAAAAAATAACATGGTCTTTTACCAGGTAATAAAATTATTCAAATGAAACCTCCAGAGTACCAAAACCACACAAGATGTTAAGCAAGAATGAAAAATCAGCATGTTAATTCAGTTATTCCCTTGCTAGTGTCAGAG
The DNA here is from genome assembly GCF_001443285.1 of Poecilia latipinna. NCBI lineage: Eukaryota > Metazoa > Chordata > Actinopteri > Cyprinodontiformes > Poeciliidae > Poecilia > Poecilia latipinna. The sequence continues at coordinate 317,092 of NW_015113804.1, forward strand.
GTTTAAGGCGGGGGCTGTAAATCAAATGCACTTGATTAGCCGGTCATTAACAAGTATGAAAACTTACATGGACTCAGAGCTTTTGATGGTTTGCTGATCTGAAGAGCTGTGTCATTTTCTTCAGTAGTATAAAACACTTAGAGCAGTTCCTAATTTCCTCAAAAGATAAGACCCGAGGTAAAAAAAAAAAAAAAGAAAAGCAAAACGAACAAAACAATACAAGAGCCGTATCTTACAATTTTACAAACCTATGGCTTGTTCTGAAAGACCGCTAAAGCAAAAGTCTCTTCTGTTTGAAAAAAACATAACCAAAAGGATGGGAGCTGTGGACGAAGGAGTTAACATGAACATTTTTAGGAGAGAAGCTCGTTTCTTTGAGCACTTTGAAGTAAATCATGTTGCTTTATAGATGACGAATTTGAAGTGACCAAAGAGTTTAATGATTTAACTTAACGCTTCGCTATATTATGGTGGACCAGTTATTTGCATTTTCTTTTTTAGATGTAAACCTTGGGTATTTTTTGCAGAAAAGACATTTTCTCTCAAAGTGAGCCAACTGATGGATCTGCATGTTCACAAGCAGGGAGTAAAGATGGAGTTCAGCTCTGGCACACATACAAAAGGGTGTTGCTTTCTTTGCAGGAGTCTGATGTGTTTGCTTCTCCCTTCAATTCACACTTGACAATAATGCCTTTGGGTTCATTCTTAACCTGGGAATACCTGAAGGCTCATGCCCTAATCCCTAAAACTAATCAGATTCAGCTTTATTTTCAGGTTTCTGCACACAAACAAGGTATTTGACTTTGGTTCCTCTTCGCTCTCAAGAAAGGCATTTAAAATATAACTATGTACGAGGAAAGTTGTAATATAGTGTTTTTTGTAACTTGTTTTAATGGTTTAGACAGAGTTTTGTTATTCATCCTTGTTTTATGGCAAACAGAGATGGCTAATGTGATAGCACATTGTTTCCCTCAGTTCATCTCACTGACTGTCAAATATAGCGGAAATAACAGCAAAGATTTAGTCTTCAATTTACTTGACTGAAGGTTTTCTCCACTAATGTGCTGAAGCAAAAATCAGGATTTTATTAAAGAGAAAAATGTTGGTGGGTTAAAAGTCACAGCGATTACAAACAGCCTAAATTCAAGTAAAACGCAATAAAAACCCAGCTATTTTGAGATCCAGACATAATAGTACAGTTTATGTGAGCAAAGACAACAGGACAAAATAAATCAGCTATCAGACAATAGGCAATAACACATATATGCTATTTTGGCAATGACATCATGAGTTGATACATTGTTGAACTTATTTCAGGCAAGATATGATAAATGAAAAAAAGAACAAGGTCATGTCAATACTCTGAACTTAGTTCGGGAGATTAGGTGGTGAACTGTAAACAAGGATTATTCATTTAAATTGGCCGAACTAAATTTAAAAGTTGCTCTTGTTTAGCACAAGCTACTATAAAATACTATAACATCATGTTGTCTATTGTTGAGAATAAATAATTCTGTGTTTTTCTTCTGTCTCTTTTAGCTAGTTGCAAAGCTAAAGCTAAAGGAAATGACTTGTTAGGAAACACCCTCAAAGTTAAGGTTAAAGGAAATGAGACAGTAGGGAACCCTCACTTTAGGACATAGATAAGATAGAGGCTAACAAAGAGAATGACACACTTTTGCTTGATGCTATTTTGTTCTGCTAGCTCCTAAAGGTAGCATGAAAAAATGTAGCTGTATTTTGGTATTAATAAATGGAATTCATGAATTCAACTCATCGACTCTTCTTCAACTTCGTACATCAAGAACTTAGCATGGAGAAAGGATAAATCTACAACACAAATCACTTCATATCAGCCCTAAAACCTCATTAACTGTCAAACAGGGAGATGGAGATGTGATAATATGGACTTGGTTTTGCAGCTACAGGATTCTGACATTTTGCTGTGAGAAAAACAAAAACTCTTCTGTATGTCCAAATATTCTTGAGTTACACGTGAGCACAACTGTCTGACATCTATAGTAGAGAATTGGGAATCGAGAATTAGAGAATTAAGTAGAGAATTGGGTCCAGCCAAGCAATAACGCAATGTTGAATGAAGATGAGAATCTAGATTTCTCCACCATAATATGTGAGACTGATTAATTACTTCACCTTATTTCTGCTAATGTGAGTTCATAGCAAATGGTAGACTTTTTATTTTGGGCAACATATGCGCTATAGTAAGCATCCCTGATGTATTGTGTTTTTTTCATAGGTTTATGTCTCTTTCTGTTCCTTGCAGCCCCCAGCCGGTTGAAGCAGATGGCTCCCCTTCATGAGTCTAGTTTAGGCTGGAAATCTCATGCTGGTAAAAGGGAATTCTACTTCCCCACTGTTTACCCCCACCAAGTGCGTGTTGAGGATTGGGGATTAATCTGAAGTGACGTTTCACTGCAGCCTACTGCATTGGATTCTTTTCAGCTTTGTCAGAACAACAAAACAATTACTTTAAATCTATCACAGACATTGTTGCTTGTGATAGATTTCAGGTAATTGCATTAACTGGCAAGCAATCATAATATTTTTAATCAGTGAATGCATGTCTATAGGTAATGCATCATGAGCATGTTACTGTTGCTAATGTAAGCTCCTCCTAATAATGAAAGACATTTTGTGACACATGTTGCAGTTCTCAAACAAACATTAATCCTTGCCACTAGTCCAAGCATAATGAAGTTGTTTGCTCACTTGTTCCTCTCCTCAGTTATAGATCAATTTATTCTGTTGTTGACTCAGCTACTGATTCAGCTGCTCAATCATTTTGCCAGGATTTTGTCACTCGGGAGATTCTAGGAGCCTCATCCATTAAACAATGTTACATATTTTAAATTATCTCCAACTTGTGGGAGCTCGTTTGTCATCTCAATTTGCCTTTCACATGCCTTGACAGCCATTATCATGTTTTTATTTATTTTACTGGTGAATTACCAGTTTGCATTTTACCACCATTAAAGCTTTAGGAGATGGAGATATAAAAACCACAAAGAAAAAGCGACATACTTTAGATTATGTAGCTTATCCACATTCAGAAAATTTGTATTTTGGGTGAAAAATAAACACATGGCCAAATAGTTTGCCAACTGCTGTTTGTAGAAGCATTTGAGTCGTTTTGACTCTTAAAGCAGTGTCCTTCATTAAATACTTCTGCACAAAGTAATGGAGGCAGGCACAATGTTGTTCATTTTATGCTGGCATTTCCTTACAGCTAGCAGTGTGAGACCTCAGCGGGGGAGGTGCATCAAATCCCAGAGTCCTACCTACACTTCAATAAGAATGAAAATCATTGCACTAAAGGCTGCAGTACATAGCTGTATCATTTATTCAGTGCAAAGCAGTTGACACCAGAGTCCAAATGATCTTTTTTCTGCCTTAAGTTCACTAAAGAATGTCATAAATTATTCACAAGGCCTTTTATTTAGTCTCATCCACTGAATTATTCTCGAGGAAAGATTGAAGGACTAATACTGTTTGAAAAACACCACTCACCAAATTCTGTGCATTGCATACAGCATATGCAGACCACATTAAATGAAAGATATGCCAAACAGATTACATTTTAAATATTATTTACATATTATGAAGCTTTTTAAACCAGCATACTTTCTAGGAAGTGAATTGCAACTGCAGGTCAGTTAAAAGAATTTTTCAAGCTTAATTCATATTTGTTCAAAAGTAAACTGCTGCTTTAAAGGTACATAAAATTAACTTTGTAAATGTGGAAATAAAAAAAAACATGCATGAACTGGATTTCCTTTAAGGCAATGTTACGCACGTCTGGTTTACAACCTTGCTTTTAAATACTGTTACATTATTTCTAGCAAATAATCTATATAAAATATAGTTCTACTACCTTCTTATGTGCCATCACAAATGTATGATAATGGAAGATGGCCAGTATCAAACATTACTGCAATAATTACCAAAAAAAAAAAAAAAAAACATGCCTCCCCAAAAAAAAAAACCTTTTAACGAAACAAATCTAGTTTTAATTAAACAATTATAACAGATTCTTAGAGCGATAGAACTTATTTATTTTTTACAACTTCTTCTTTGAGCTGGGTCTTTGGTTATAGCTAAGGATACTCATATTCATTTCCAAAAATCAAAAACATCTGAAATGAGCATAATTCGAAAAAAACATGTCCAAAAAGCAGCTGAAAACACACCAGAAAGTAATTATGGTAAATGTGGAATGACCTCACTGCATTACACAATGATTCACAATGATCCATAGTTTTCCGTAGTGGAAAGTTTTCAGTTCAAAGCGGAGTTCATAAACAGAAAAAAAAACATTGGAATCGAAGATTGTTTCGCAATCTTGGCGTAAAAAGTGTGACTGTTTTTGAGTTTCTCCTCTTCGCCTTTTCACTTTAATGAAGCTCACCCACATTTCTTGCAGTCCTGGTCTTTGCAGAAAAGGTTTTCATTTCATCCTTACTCTTGCATGAGAGCACAGGCCATTCAACGCCATCCTGTTGAAAATGTTATATTTTTCATCAAAACAATCTGTTCTGTTCTTGCTATATTTCATCCATACATGGAAGTGTACACCCTTCTGTTTTGATTTCAGAGAAAAAAAATTGATTAAAACTATGTACATTTCAGGAAAGAAAAGAATATTTATTTTACATAGATTTTCTCTGTTATTTGAGTAGTCATTAATTTTAATATAATATAAATAACTGGCTTGCAGCACTCATTAACTCTGAAAGATTGATATTCATTATTTCCAGACATGATGACCTGCTGAGCTACGTGAGAAGGATGACCTTCACAAATGCTCTTCCTGTGCTGCCACCAAGGCAACCCCATATTGGTTTTGGATAATTATTTAATTCCTAATTAGATCATCTGGTTGTAGGGTAAAGCAACCATGCATTGAAGAGAAATTATGCTATCATCATTATCACAAATCTGAATCTAACCAGATAAGCATATGTGCAAATGTCTTTTTTGGTGAAAATTTTAAAAACATGATTAAAGTTTCACTTTGAGCTGTAAATTTAAAGCTGAGTTGTATATTTAAAATGTTCACCTGGGTTGATCAGCTGATTGCAGGTGTGAGAGGAGAGAGCAGAAAGCAGACTGAGAAGAGGGAGCGAGAGAGAAAGTGGCACAGGGGGCGAGAGAGAGTAGACAGGGGACTAGGAAATGAATCAAGCATTAAAGCAAATTAAACATAATTAAACTAGAGTAGCTAAAAGAACTAGACACAAGAAATACACATCATAAACTAGAATCACTAAGAAATTACAGAACTTAAGAGAAACAAGAACAAGATTGATCTAACCAAAATAAATATGACAAGAGAGAGTAATAGGGTAATCAAAAAAAAAAAATCTCATCCTGAAATGACAAAAGAACCTTATGAACAATGAAATGAGGAAAAAAATATATCTGAGTAAAAATATCCACTTATGATTGTAACTATTGTAAAACATGATCTTAGGCCCAAGATCAAAAGAACAAAATTTACCTCAATAAAAACACTGAACCTATATGTCCAGTAAGTTCTTTTCATCTACTTTCAGCCAGTTAGAGAACAATCTCTTCCCAGAGGATAGGAAGACTAATAAAACAGACTTGACTCATAAAATGAACACTAAGTGGAATCTCAGATACTTGACCTGGCAGGGACCTCTGAATGAGGGAAACCATTTGAACACAAAGACCAGCACTTCAGTTTTTCATTAAGTTAATTATTTCATTTAAACGTTGCTTAAACGTTGAGAACTAGCCTGTTTAATCAATGGGCAATCTTGCTTAGCTTAAACTAATGTGAATGCTGAATTTGCCTGCAAAGCTTCCTTAGACATGTCTAAATTTGAATGCTGAAAATTACAAGTGATTTAAAAAATTTACAAGCCGGAAGTTGCTGCTGATAAGCATACTTGATGATGATGCAACTGTAAGTGCTCACTATAAGTCATGTTCCTTCTCCTTTGTAACTCTTAAACATTCCCTTTTTAATAACAACCATTTTGATGGTAATACATGTATGTATGTATGTATGTATGTATGTATGTATGTATGTATGTATGTATGTATGTATGTATGTATGTATGTATGTATGTATGTATGTCAGTAAAGCAAGGTATAAGGGTAAGTAATTTAAAGATATCTGTTTCCATAGCATTTTATTTATAAAGTGTGATTTCTATATTTTTACCCATAAATTGGAGGCGATAAACTGGTGAAACAAGCAAACAAGCATTTTAATAGGGCAGGAATGGCATCAACAATCTCTATTTTTAACCACAGCTTGCAATTGTTTTAATGTCTTGTAACACCATCAGTTGTAATTTTGGTGTCTTGAGAACACTTGTTGTTTCAGAACATGCAGGTTTTTGTAAATTATATGAACTAATCTTTTTTTTAAAAAAAAATACTATTTCTTTGTTTAAATATCACTCCTTTTGCACTTTTTAAACTTTTTTTAAAGCCGTTTTTGTCGCCCTTAAGTGTACGAATGGAAAGCTGATTCTGTGCTGTTTTACAGAGATAATGTAGTGTTTTGCTTGAAGTGTGGTTGTACAAAGTAATAGCACAATTTCGCCATGTACTCACTTTGAGCATCTGGGAGGAATTCAAGAAATATAGATGTCAAGTTGATCACTACACTGAGGACTGTGCATTTTTTAAAATCTTGCACAATTCAAAATGGAAACAATATAGCCTCTACAGTATAAAAGAATATTTCACAGCATTCTCTTTGGTTCAACTCAGGATTTGTTTTCAGGTTTTATCAATCATATAACATCTGGACATATTTGTTGGTAGTAATTTAGATTACTTATCGATTCTTTTCATATTAACAGTTTCTTATGTCAAATTTGCATTAGTATCCATTAGGGGCACAACCTTAAAACACCAAGTCTGTGTCATTTTAAAACTTGAGTTGAATGTGTCATTGCACATCCACTACTTAGTAAAGGTAAAAGAGAGATTGCAAATTAAGAAATGTTAATCAGCAGCATTTTTGTGTCATTCTACCATCAAAGAAAGCCTTAACCTTGCCACTTAACCTTGGCTTTTATTCTCTTTATTCTCTTTTATTCTGCTTCATGAGTTTGATCGGGCTCTTTGACTTCACCTTTCCTCCTCCTTTGGATTTTAACTCAGCTCTGATACTCATGGCCCCTTATTCAGGTGCATCATCAGAGAGTAAAGGTAATTTAATGTGAACCCACATTGTTAAAGAACTTTCCATTAGCATTAGGGAGGTAGCATTCTGAACTAGTGCAAAACACTTTAATGGAAAAAAAGCCTTTCAAACATATGAAGATGAGAGTCTAGCCAGGAATGAATGAAGAAGGGAGTATATGTGGTGGTTAAAAAAACAATTAACAGGTGAGTCCAACTGATTAAGCCGCATCTGCAGGAAATGCCCCATAACAAAGGGATGTCTAAGACAATAACTAAACTGAACATGAGTAAGTATATGAAACAATTTACTATAGTGTAAAATAAAAAAGACAGAGAAAATAGCTCAAAAGAATCTGTCTAGATAGATAGATAGATAGATAGATAGATAGATAGATAGATAGATAGATAGATAGATAGATAGATAGATAGATAGATAGATAGATAGATAGATCACTGATACTCCTTTTACATTATTCAGTTCCATCTGATCTGTTGAGAGATGTCTGCCTCATTTCCTGTCAGAAACAAGCTTTCGAATCATTTCCATCTAAATCTGTGAGGGGAATAAACAATCCCTGTAGATTATTTGATGTCTTTGGAATGTAACAGATTCAAATCCTGTTAAACGTGGATTATTGCTGATATTTTAACATTTACAGTGCGTTTCTCCAGTTCTGAAACCAAGGTGATGCTATGGTGAATATTTAATGCATTAAGAGTGTGACAATATCAGAACAGGCAATAGGTGCCAAAACCTGTGAAATGAAGCCTTTTACGTTTATAGCAAATATCTGTGTCCACCTTCTCAACAACAAATATTACATTTAGAGAGGCCCCTGTACAATTGTGCACCATCCGTTTCATTCCATGGTCCTACCGTTATTGATTCGGGGGGGAGGGGAGAATCTAGTTGAATGCACTTCAGTGCTTCCCTCTGAGCATGTATTTACAGAGGCTTTGCTGTAACATAATTTTGTTCTCACTAATGTCTGCTTGTCCATCCACTTTCAGACTTATGATTTCACTCGAGGACTACGGCCTGCCTGTAATTTGTAAAACTGTCAACACATCACACTGTAATCGTTCTCCACTCCAGTGAGCTAGTTCTTACTCTGCCTGTTGTAGTAAACATCTCTGAACTGTAGTAATGTGCAACCAGGGAGCAGCTGGAAATTGCAAAGCATACTTTCTGTACTCGGGGCATACACATCCAATAAAAGCAATGTCAACAAGAGTGATAGTGTTATTAGACATTTATAAATAAGTAAAGAGCTGTTTTCCTTAGATTTATCCAATTAATTGTCTCACGCAGATCGCTTCAACTTTGGATTACATGTTAGGAAATAAATGTGGAGTCAAGAACGGCTCCAGCTGGCCTCTCGTTGCTTAAATGCACCACAGAGGATCTGATTAAAATGAAAGAGTTTTATTTATTTATTTATTTTTTATTTTTTTGCAGAAAGCATGGGCGTTGCACCCGAGGAGGACGTGGGTGTTTCAACACCCACACTTTTCTCTGCAGTGGGATTCAACAGCTAAAATTGTTTTAAACAAAAATGCTTTACTGCAGTTACTCAGTTTGTCTGGATCCATAGCATCTGCGATGAGGCTGCCTGCCTCCCCTCTCACTCCTGACGTTTCGTGAAGCCAGACACCGGCTTTGAGTGAAACTGGCTGTTGATTGACCACTGCCTCTCACGCGACGTGTGTTTATAGTTGAGGTGAACAAGCTAAAGGTAATGGTCCGGACAGGTGTTGTGCCAAAGTAGATAGCCTCAATAGAATCTGATTCACGCTGGGAGCGTGCACTTGGCAGGAGGAGTGGCACAGCTTCACTTAAAACAGGGATCATGTAAGGCCTAAATGTTGTTATTGTGCAAGTACAATTTAGCAGTTTCACAGCCTGGTGAGTCAATATAAAGTTTACCTTTGTCTTTTTGCAAGGCACTATCTGCAAGGTGCTAAAAAGAAAAAGGCAGAGGAGATAATGCTCCTCTTTTCAATAGAAATCCCTAAAGTGCATTTAATTGCGTTCATCAAATTATTATTTCAATTAAATAATTATGTGTCTGGTATGCTTGAAGGCCTATGAAAACTTTTAATATTTATATGTCCATCCAACCATTGTTTATATACCAACTTATCTTTCCAAGGTTGCAAGGGTCTAATGTTCATCTCTAGCTGCCATTTGGGCAAGAAGTTGTGTGCACCAACCCTGGACAGGTCATCACAGGGCCAGAATTTCATATAAATATTAGAATTGAGGTTTATGTGAGGATAAGAGCAAAAGGTGAAGACAAAGCAGACAGAGCAGAGTGAGTAAGAAGCCCGAGATGCTGAGGAGGAGGATAAATTAGTTGAGGTAGCGTCAACTAGATCGCAAATTAATTATAAACAGTCTTTGTCAAATAGGTCATAGAGGCCATAAGACATACCTGATACACCCTCTCATACGTCTAAACCTACTCTCCTTATGCAGGTGACCCACATTCCCCTCAGTTTTGAAAAGCCCACAATGCCACTGAATGCAAGTTATAATTGCAACCATTAGAAGCAACAATGGAGTAGCAATGAAGAGACACTCAGTTCTTGTGCCTGTTTTCACATGTCCTTTGCCATCTGTTTAATCCCTCATATGTAACTGATGGTTTCCTGTCCAGCAAGTACATTCATAAAAGAAGATTAAATACATTGAACATTATGTAGGGACCAGCTATAGCATCTGATGTCCAAGCTGAAGTGATGTAATGGAAGACAGGCAAAATGTTACAAGGTATAGTTTTAAACACTAAACTAAACCAAGCAAGAGATCATTTCATGCAGGGAAACAAGAGGAAATATGTATTACTTATGACATTTTTATTGATAATGCATAGTCCGGTGTATAAAAAACAATAGGCAGGTACTCAATTTTTCATGGACATGTCCTCTCTCAAATGCTTTTAAAGGCAAAAATCTAACACATTCACTAATAATGGATATTATTTCAATGGATATTGTGAGCGTTTTTTGTCAATCTCACACCATGAAGGTAAAAGCTTAAAATCCCAGAGGCACAAGGAGGAACCACTAAATTGTGCATCCATAACTGTTGATCTGTATCTGTTGTTGAGGAACAAAGCCTAATACAAAGTGTGATCATTACAAATTCTTGCAATGGATGCATTAAGCTATGATAAGCTTTCACCTTTGTAAAATCTGAAATGAGATCTATACTAGTTGGGTTTTGAGTTTGCCTACCAACAAGAAGGTTGAAAAACTGAAATGTTTGTGGAAACAATAAATTTGAAAAGTGGATTTAACCGAGACAATATCAAAATTGACCAAATAGCTTGTGGAACACCAGTTATTACTATCCAAACATATTTGATGACAATCTTTTTCTTTTATTATTCTAATTTCTTTTATGTATCCAATCACAGTTCTGTGCAAGATTTTCCATTGGCTCAGTCACAGAGCTTAGTGGCTCCAGGCAACCGTGAATGTCACGCCCTGCTTTGGACTGTGATTTCCTGGGGCCTTGTTCCAGAAAATTCAAGCACCAGGCAGCCATAGTCCCTGAGGCTATGTTTGCTTTTGGATCTGGCTTGTGCATAATTGATGCAAGGCTGACAATACTTCATGCAGCAATTGGACGACACCTGAAACAAATGACTAAATTATTCTTCTCTTTGTCTGCCTCTGAGCGCCAACATTTTTTTTTTCTTACCCACATTTCTGGCAAACAAGCGAGTTCGGGCTTTAAAATTAAAGAAAGCGTCTAAAGAGTAAAGGGCTCAGCTGAAAGCAGCTTTGTATGCTTCATAAATCACAGGGGAAGTGAAGCAGACAGAGGAAGGGTTTAGTTTTGCTGTTGAGGGTCATCTCACAAGAAAAAGGTACATGTAAGTTATATCATCCCTCCACGGACATGGTGAGACATAAGAATCACAGGATAGCTTCACTGCATGACAAGTCATTTCTTCATCTAGAAGATAATGTGGGTTTTTTAAGAGGTCCGACACCATAAACATTAATCAGAAGAACTTGCTCTGCATCAATATCATCTGACAAAAGAATCAGATTTCCTCATCATCTTTTAGTAACGCATGCATTTATTGTAAATTGCACAGCTGCAGTGTTTTTCAATTTTCTAATTGCCGAGTTCTCTTAACCAACCCACACTTTAGACTTTAACTTATTCATTTTTTCTTCCTATTATATTTTAATATTTGTTGCATATCTAGATGAAACTCATATGTCCTGTTTTGTTTGTGGAAGCCTTTTGCAGGTTTCCACAGCTTATAGTGAACTCCTTCTCGTGTGCTACGATGCTAACAGTTCAATAATACCCACCCTCCATTGAACCTGACCTGGTCACTGGTTCAGACCAGGCCTTCTAACAAACCTCTTTGGATTTATTAACTTTGTGGTACACTGACCTCCTCACAAAAAGCAAAAAAGTTGGATTTCAGTGTTTGTTCTTTAAGAAATCTCACTACGAGCCTTCCCTTCGTTTTGTTCGCACATGATCGCATTATTTTATTTTTTTAATAGTTTATGGGTAGAATATTAGTATGTCAGATTTTCAGGATGAACAGTGATTTGTTAGCAGCCCACCACTGCTCATTTACATTATTTAGTTCAAGTCACAGTTTGCAAAAATGTTACAAAGGTTAAATTAGCTTGCCATTCAAATGTGTCAATTAAAATGCAGGTTTAAAGCAATCCATAGGATTATGTATATGAAGGCAGAAAGCCCTTGGTTACAAGGCTGATTAATAATCACTGACCTGATTGCATAGGCCAATAAATGGACAATAAATATTTTTATTAGACTTTTTTTTTCAGTCCTTGCACCCAACATACTCCTATAGCAATGCAACCTGCTTAATAAACAATAAAATATATTATAACTTTTGAGTAAAAGCAATGAAGAATAAGTGTGGCATAGCCTTTTTCATCTTTTGGAGTTTCTCTGTGTGACAGCTGGCCCTACTGTCACACAGACCTGAATGGTGATCTTTTGTTTGTTTGTTTGTTTGTTTGTTTGTTTATCCTTAACATTAGTTTAGATATTAATTAGTGAATAGTTTACATTTTTATTTTTAAAAATTAGTTTCATTAGCCTGACTTTTTAGTTAACTATTTGCAGTGCACACATTTAGTTAACTTTATTCGTCAGTTCTTTATATTTTTGTTATTAATTTCTTTGTTTTGAGTTGCCAGTTTCCTTTGGAGCTGCTGTTTGAGGGTCACAGAGGAGGTCCAGCTAATTGATGTCCTTATATGGCTGGCAAACCTCCTCAGCAGGTAGTTCCATCTGTTTGCCAGGGGACAAGGACATTTGGTTTTCTTTAGTTTAATTTGACCATTTCTTTAATGTGTCTTCTATTTGGTAGTTTCATTCTAATGTTTATTTAATTTATAGATTTGGTATTGTATTGATTAGTATTTGTTTAAGTTTTTGTATGTTTAATTACCCCTTGTGTGTCAGCAGTGGTCTGATCAGCCACTGTTTAAGTTCCCCTCATGTCTCCTTTGTTAGGTCAGTTTTGTTGCTTGAGTTGTTTGTGTTACCACCTGAGTTGTAGTTTGTTATGTTGACCTTAGTTTTGGGCCCAATTCTTCCTTGTTTAACTATTTTTGAACTTTTTTGTAATAAATTAAGATTATTTTTGGATTCCATTCAGCGTCTCTTTGGCTGGTTTATGTAAGAACCCTCACACTCTAGGATTTGTTGTTTAGGTTTCAGCCACAGTCAGTGAGCCACTGATTTTGCTTCATCTTAGAATATGACTTACCTCCTGCTTCCTCTTGATGCAGGTTTGGTTTCATTTGTGCAAGTACCCTAACGACTATAGCATAAACAAAAAAAAAAAAAAGACTCTCTGCAAACTGCAAGAGTCACCTCTCCTTCAGTGCTCGGTGATTTAGGCCTGCTGTGAGTGGGGATTATCTCAAGGTATCCGAGTGCAGTTTTCTGATGAAGCTGCCACAGCCTGAGAGCAATGGTGCATTTTGTCGGAGAGCGAGCAAGCTTTGACAAGATGGCTGTGGTGTCAGCGGGCAGTAGATGGTAATCTTACACAGTTGATGTTGACAAGGATAATCAAGTTGCTTATGGTCATCCTGAGAGAGAACATTGAGAGGAAAAAAGTGCCACAGAAGGTCTTTAATTATTAATTCTTTGGCAGCAACATTTCCGTGTGGGCAGCGTCAACCTGCTGCTCAGCCATTTACCGACAGAAAGACTCCATGGGAGGTTTTTATGGCCTAATGTGCTCTGCAGCGTAGTGCTGCTCGGACCACAGAGAAAACCCATTTTCATCATCTTTGTGACAGGGCTCATGTAAATTTTAGCTGAAAAGAAAAAAAAATGCCCCAGATATTTGTAAACTGCCATCTGTCCTTCTTATCAGTACAAAGAATGAACAAGAAAGCCATTTTGATTTCCTTTTTCTTTGTTGTGTTCCTTTTCTTGCATTTTTCTTTTGTGTGCTTTGACATGTAATCATAGGATACTGTTGTCTGCATGATAATGAAAAACTGAACATCAGCAAAATCAGCAAGCGTCCTCCAACTCAGGATCGTCAGTTCAGCAATCAGCGGGACCCATTAGAAGGAGAGGAATGTAATAAAGATACATATGGGATGTGAGCCTAAAAATAGCAACACTAGTGTCCCATTAATGTCAGACTGTAGATGCCACTTTAAGGTCAATTTCAGCTCGTGCATATAAGCAAGCCTTCACCTGTCATGAGGCTGCTTGCGTTGTGACGTCAACTCAATCTGCTTCCTTTGTTTGCACCGTACTGGTTAAGCGTGGCTGTTTTATTCTTTTTTTGTCTGCTTTAATAGTAGTTAATGCTAACTGGTCTATCTGCTTAGTCTCCTTTGCTGCACCTCCAATATCTGGACCGATCTGGACATATCACATAGCATTTTCTTACAGTTGCACTGCATCTAGGCGGAATTGGGGATCTGGTTATTTGGCAGTGCAGTCATTTATCAGGTCACAGGTATGCAGCTGCTGCAAGTTATGTTTTTGTTAGCAGTTGTATTAATAATTTGCTCTATTCTTTTTAGCCTTCTGATGACTCATCAGCATTGTACCTGGAGTGACACTCGCTGCTGTTTTNCATAGAGGCCATAAGACATACCTGATACACCCTCTCATACGTCTAAACCTACTCTCCTTATGCAGGTGACCCACATTCCCCTCAGTTTTGAAAAGCCCACAATGCCACTGAATGCAAGTTATAATTGCAACCATTAGAAGCAACAATGGAGTAGCAATGAAGAGACACTCAGTTCTTGTGCCTGTTTTCACATGTCCTTTGCCATCTGTTTAATCCCTCATATGTAACTGATGGTTTCCTGTCCAGCAAGTACATTCATAAAAGAAGATTAAATACATTGAACATTATGTAGGGACCAGCTATAGCATCTGATGTCCAAGCTGAAGTGATGTAATGGAAGACAGGCAAAATGTTACAAGGTATAGTTTTAAACACTAAACTAAACCAAGCAAGAGATCATTTCATGCAGGGAAACAAGAGGAAATATGTATTACTTATGACATTTTTATTGATAATGCATAGTCCGGTGTATAAAAAACAATAGGCAGGTACTCAATTTTTCATGGACATGTCCTCTCTCAAATGCTTTTAAAGGCAAAAATCTAACACATTCACTAATAATGGATATTATTTCAATGGATATTGTGAGCGTTTTTTGTCAATCTCACACCATGAAGGTAAAAGCTTAAAATCCCAGAGGCACAAGGAGGAACCACTAAATTGTGCATCCATAACTGTTGATCTGTATCTGTTGTTGAGGAACAAAGCCTAATACAAAGTGTGATCATTACAAATTCTTGCAATGGATGCATTAAGCTATGATAAGCTTTCACCTTTGTAAAATCTGAAATGAGATCTATACTAGTTGGGTTTTGAGTTTGCCTACCAACAAGAAGGTTGAAAAACTGAAATGTTTGTGGAAACAATAAATTTGAAAAGTGGATTTAACCGAGACAATATCAAAATTGACCAAATAGCTTGTGGAACACCAGTTATTACTATCCAAACATATTTGATGACAATCTTTTTCTTTTATTATTCTAATTTCTTTTATGTATCCAATCACAGTTCTGTGCAAGATTTTCCATTGGCTCAGTCACAGAGCTTAGTGGCTCCAGGCAACCGTGAATGTCACGCCCTGCTTTGGACTGTGATTTCCTGGGGCCTTGTTCCAGAAAATTCAAGCACCAGGCAGCCATAGTCCCTGAGGCTATGTTTGCTTTTGGATCTGGCTTGTGCATAATTGATGCAAGGCTGACAATACTTCATGCAGCAATTGGACGACACCTGAAACAAATGACTAAATTATTCTTCTCTTTGTCTGCCTCTGAGCGCCAACATTTTTTTTTTCTTACCCACATTTCTGGCAAACAAGCGAGTTCGGGCTTTAAAATTAAAGAAAGCGTCTAAAGAGTAAAGGGCTCAGCTGAAAGCAGCTTTGTATGCTTCATAAATCACAGGGGAAGTGAAGCAGACAGAGGAAGGGTTTAGTTTTGCTGTTGAGGGTCATCTCACAAGAAAAAGGTACATGTAAGTTATATCATCCCTCCACGGACATGGTGAGACATAAGAATCACAGGATAGCTTCACTGCATGACAAGTCATTTCTTCATCTAGAAGATAATGTGGGTTTTTTAAGAGGTCCGACACCATAAACATTAATCAGAAGAACTTGCTCTGCATCAATATCATCTGACAAAAGAATCAGATTTCCTCATCATCTTTTAGTAACGCATGCATTTATTGTAAATTGCACAGCTGCAGTGTTTTTCAATTTTCTAATTGCCGAGTTCTCTTAACCAACCCACACTTTAGACTTTAACTTATTCATTTTTTCTTCCTATTATATTTTAATATTTGTTGCATATCTAGATGAAACTCATATGTCCTGTTTTGTTTGTGGAAGCCTTTTGCAGGTTTCCACAGCTTATAGTGAACTCCTTCTCGTGTGCTACGATGCTAACAGTTCAATAATACCCACCCTCCATTGAACCTGACCTGGTCACTGGTTCAGACCAGGCCTTCTAACAAACCTCTTTGGATTTATTAACTTTGTGGTACACTGACCTCCTCACAAAAAGCAAAAAAGTTGGATTTCAGTGTTTGTTCTTTAAGAAATCTCACTACGAGCCTTCCCTTCGTTTTGTTCGCACATGATCGCATTATTTTATTTTTTTAATAGTTTATGGGTAGAATATTAGTATGTCAGATTTTCAGGATGAACAGTGATTTGTTAGCAGCCCACCACTGCTCATTTACATTATTTAGTTCAAGTCACAGTTTGCAAAAATGTTACAAAGGTTAAATTAGCTTGCCATTCAAATGTGTCAATTAAAATGCAGGTTTAAAGCAATCCATAGGATTATGTATATGAAGGCAGAAAGCCCTTGGTTACAAGGCTGATTAATAATCACTGACCTGATTGCATAGGCCAATAAATGGACAATAAATATTTTTATTAGACTTTTTTTTTCAGTCCTTGCACCCAACATACTCCTATAGCAATGCAACCTGCTTAATAAACAATAAAATATATTATAACTTTTGAGTAAAAGCAATGAAGAATAAGTGTGGCATAGCCTTTTTCATCTTTTGGAGTTTCTCTGTGTGACAGCTGGCCCTACTGTCACACAGACCTGAATGGTGATCTTTTGTTTGTTTGTTTGTTTGTTTGTTTGTTTATCCTTAACATTAGTTTAGATATTAATTAGTGAATAGTTTACATTTTTATTTTTAAAAATTAGTTTCATTAGCCTGACTTTTTAGTTAACTATTTGCAGTGCACACATTTAGTTAACTTTATTCGTCAGTTCTTTATATTTTTGTTATTAATTTCTTTGTTTTGAGTTGCCAGTTTCCTTTGGAGCTGCTGTTTGAGGGTCACAGAGGAGGTCCAGCTAATTGATGTCCTTATATGGCTGGCAAACCTCCTCAGCAGGTAGTTCCATCTGTTTGCCAGGGGACAAGGACATTTGGTTTTCTTTAGTTTAATTTGACCATTTCTTTAATGTGTCTTCTATTTGGTAGTTTCATTCTAATGTTTATTTAATTTATAGATTTGGTATTGTATTGATTAGTATTTGTTTAAGTTTTTGTATGTTTAATTACCCCTTGTGTGTCAGCAGTGGTCTGATCAGCCACTGTTTAAGTTCCCCTCATGTCTCCTTTGTTAGGTCAGTTTTGTTGCTTGAGTTGTTTGTGTTACCACCTGAGTTGTAGTTTGTTATGTTGACCTTAGTTTTGGGCCCAATTCTTCCTTGTTTAACTATTTTTGAACTTTTTTGTAATAAATTAAGATTATTTTTGGATTCCATTCAGCGTCTCTTTGGCTGGTTTATGTAAGAACCCTCACACTCTAGGATTTGTTGTTTAGGTTTCAGCCACAGTCAGTGAGCCACTGATTTTGCTTCATCTTAGAATATGACTTACCTCCTGCTTCCTCTTGATGCAGGTTTGGTTTCATTTGTGCAAGTACCCTAACGACTATAGCATAAACAAAAAAAAAAAAAAGACTCTCTGCAAACTGCAAGAGTCACCTCTCCTTCAGTGCTCGGTGATTTAGGCCTGCTGTGAGTGGGGATTATCTCAAGGTATCCGAGTGCAGTTTTCTGATGAAGCTGCCACAGCCTGAGAGCAATGGTGCATTTTGTCGGAGAGCGAGCAAGCTTTGACAAGATGGCTGTGGTGTCAGCGGGCAGTAGATGGTAATCTTACACAGTTGATGTTGACAAGGATAATCAAGTTGCTTATGGTCATCCTGAGAGAGAACATTGAGAGGAAAAAAGTGCCACAGAAGGTCTTTAATTATTAATTCTTTGGCAGCAACATTTCCGTGTGGGCAGCGTCAACCTGCTGCTCAGCCATTTACCGACAGAAAGACTCCATGGGAGGTTTTTATGGCCTAATGTGCTCTGCAGCGTAGTGCTGCTCGGACCACAGAGAAAACCCATTTTCATCATCTTTGTGACAGGGCTCATGTAAATTTTAGCTGAAAAGAAAAAAAAATGCCCCAGATATTTGTAAACTGCCATCTGTCCTTCTTATCAGTACAAAGAATGAACAAGAAAGCCATTTTGATTTCCTTTTTCTTTGTTGTGTTCCTTTTCTTGCATTTTTCTTTTGTGTGCTTTGACATGTAATCATAGGATACTGTTGTCTGCATGATAATGAAAAACTGAACATCAGCAAAATCAGCAAGCGTCCTCCAACTCAGGATCGTCAGTTCAGCAATCAGCGGGACCCATTAGAAGGAGAGGAATGTAATAAAGATACATATGGGATGTGAGCCTAAAAATAGCAACACTAGTGTCCCATTAATGTCAGACTGTAGATGCCACTTTAAGGTCAATTTCAGCTCGTGCATATAAGCAAGCCTTCACCTGTCATGAGGCTGCTTGCGTCGTGACGTCAACCAAATCTGCTTCCTTTGTTTGCACTGTTCTGGGTAAGCGTGGCTGTTTTATCGTTTGTCGGCTTTAATAATGGCTATTAATGCTAATTGGTTTATCTGCTTAGTCTCCTTTGCTGCACCTCCAATATCTGGACTGATCTGTCCATTCATTTGTTTGCTGACAGGAAGGTAAGGGCTAACGTGGCTAGGTAACATCTACCCCATGTAAACAAAACCTTCACATAGCGGTTTCTTACAGTTGCACTGCATCTAGGCGGAATTGGGGATCTGATTATTTGGCAGTGCAGTCATTTATCAGTTCACAGGTAAGCGGCTGCTGCAAGTTATGTTTTTGTTAGCAGTTGTATTAATAATTTGCTCTATTCTTTTTAGCCTTCTGATGACTCATCAGCATTGTACCTGGAGTGACACTCGCTGCTGTTTTGCCTACCTATAAATTGTTTTTAAAGACCAACCTGAACTTTCTCTGCTGCCGGGAGCATTGATGGCACTACTAAGGGGATAAAGTGCAACTTTGTAGTGCTATTGTACCACTGTTTTACTCATATTGTTTCATTTTTTGTCTTTCTTTTAGGGACTGAGGCTTCTGTGGTGGCGGTGGTGACCCCTGGTGGCAGTGTCTTGTCTTGTGTGTTTTGTTGGAGCACCTTTTTCTTTCTTTGTTTTGCTGTGTTTTTGTAGTGTCCAGGGTGGTCCCTTTTTCTGCACTGGATGTTGCCCCTTCCCTCACTACTGCCCCCATTGATAAGCCTCAGTTTAAGTTGAAATTTAAACATTTTGTTATAATAAATCTTGGCAAATGCATTCACTGTTTTAACCATTCACTTTCAGATTATTGGAAATTTAAAAGATATATTGAAGTTTAATAAATTTTTGTAGAACTTTCTGAATCTCGTCTCCTCCTTTCCAGCAGAACTTACCTGTGTCCTTATTTCATTACATTTTCCTGGAGTTATTCCAGGTGGCGTTGTTGGTCATTGTAACCTTTAATATTCTATATTTGGGTTCATAATAAAAAGAAAATCCACCCCCAGTTTGTCACAAAACTAAATCTTCTCAAACATGGTTGACAACAAAAGTTTAGCAGCAACATGTTTGAAACCAAATGGACTACGCCTTTAGCTTCGATAAAGCAACGTTTCCTACTTGCAGTGTAAAAAGAGAATCGACTTTCCTATGAAAATGTGATGAAGTTTAAAGGTTCATGAAATAGCTTTTGCTTAATTTAGACCACAATTTTATTTTAACCAGGAGATGTTTGAAGTTGTCACCCCAAGAGAAGCTCTTAGCTCTAGCTGCCAAGACTTAAGGCTTTTCTGAACCTGTTTAATCTTGCGTGTTTCCACTTGTAATTAAATATTTCCACTAAGAGTGGAGCATTTTATCAATGCATTT
The DNA here is from genome assembly GCF_001443285.1 of Poecilia latipinna. Classification (NCBI taxonomy): domain Eukaryota; kingdom Metazoa; phylum Chordata; class Actinopteri; order Cyprinodontiformes; family Poeciliidae; genus Poecilia; species Poecilia latipinna. The sequence continues at coordinate 337,147 of NW_015113804.1, forward strand.
GAATTGAAACACGGTAAAACACTGCAATATTCAGCAATTAAATGTGTTTGAAAACAAAGGTATGGAACTCATGTAAAGTTAACAGAAAATATAAACTGCAGATGATTAAAAATTGTGACAACATTCACCTTGTGAAATTTTTATTTATTTTATTTTTTTTTAAATCATCCCACTACAAAGCTTCCTCTTTATTTCAGGTCTATTTGAAAGCACCTACCTCCAGTGATGCTTTTGAGATAGATTCCCACATGCTTTGTTTCTGGTGACCCTGGGTCCTGAAGTTCAAGAGGGGACAAAAACTAGAAAATGATACCAGAACCAGCAGTAAGAAGACACATCAGGTAATATGAATTTGGACGAAGTAAACATGATGTCATAGATTTCTATTTCAAGCCAGATTTGACTTTCTTTTTGATCTTTCTATAAAGTTTGCTGTATTTATCTTAGCTTTGAAAGAAGACTACATGCCTGGCAAAGCGCAAGCATGACAAGCAATGATCTATTTAAGAGAATCATGGCCTACAACAAAGAATCTATTTTTATGGTAGTAAATTTAGGTGGGCTACATAGGATAATTTGTTTGTTTAAGACCGAGAGTGAAGTTTAGTGGAAAATGGAGCCAGACAGGAGCCTTTAACTGTGTGATGTCAAGAAGAAGCAGCTGCCACACCGACAGACCCCTCAGGGTTGCAGGAGTTCTGGCCCCTGAGGTTAATTAGCTTGGACACACTAGTGATCTATCATGCCTTGTACCGCATTTAGCGTCTCTCCGTTTCTCTGACGGCAGTCTGGCAGAATATTGACACAAATACACGGCAGGATTTCTTTTGTTGTAAATGGTGTTGAAGTAAAATACAATACAATTCCTAAAGTCTAGATTCAAGCAGGAGGGGAAACATGAAAACCCCAGCGACAGCTCAATTATCCACACATCAATCAGCAGGGGATGTGATTGGTTCTGTAAATTGAGCTGGAGTGATGTGTTCTACCGGATCGATAGCCCAGCGGTCTTCCTCTTCTACGAGCCCATCACTGTCATCATCATCTTCACCACCCACAAAGCCGCATGTGTCCTGTGTCTTATTGTGCTGATGAGGAGGAAGATGCTGCTGCCTAAATGTAAATCTTTTGATTTATAATTAGCATAGACATTGGAGAAGGATTTGGAAACATTTATGTATTTGTATTCGAGTAGATTTTTCTTAGGTGATATGAGGATACGAGTATTTTGTATGTGAAGATATGTAGGTAGAAAGTTGTTTAGATTTATTTTAATGTATTATTATGTTACACCTATGTACTCATTTATTTTTTTGCATTACCTGAGTGCTATTTACAATTTTAAAATATGCTTTTGAGTAGTGTCCAGCAAGCAGCAAAGATGGTTCAGTACCAAAGCAACACAACACAACACATAGTCTATAATAACTGCTTATTTACCTGACATAAAATCTCATGCTTCAACTTGTCTAGAGTTTCACATGAGTATATTGCAAAGTAAACTTTTCTCACAGCTTTTTAATACAAAGAAAAAGATGATGAAAATGGTTACCGTTATTGCATCATCGCAGTGTGGCAGGAAGTCTTCTGAGTTGTTGTACACCATTGCCATTTTATGTCTTGTGTGTTGTTTTTGCCTCCTACTAGTTCTACTCATTCATCTGGATTTTTGGGTTCCAAGTTGGGAGAAATAAGCACAATGCAAAGCGTAGTCTTGGAAATTTTTGAGGTCCATCCGCAACCTCACTTTCGAAGTTAATATGAATGCCATGCAAATAAGACGTAGTGAAGCAGGCAGGAATAACGTATTTATATGTCCATATCAGATTCACTTACAATAATGTTTGATGATTTGGAAAGACCCTGATCAATGCCAAAAGCGAGACATGTTGGTGTGCTGATAACATTTTTTTCCTAGTTCTTTAGTGCTGATTGAGTCTCTTCACCAGGACATTGACCCTTGCCTTGCATCTTGGGAGTCTGTGAAGTTGTGTCAGAAACTTTTGGATCACACACACACACACACACAGTGATCCAACGTCAACTCAAGGCATTTTACACCAAAAGTCTTTTCAATTCAATCACACATACATTTCAATTAATTCTAGTTATCAAACAGTACGTCATCACATTGAAAAATATATTGAAGGACAGATTCTATAGAAATTAAAGGAATGTATTATGTAATGTTATCTATTCTCCAAATCACACTAATAGGGCTTTAATTTCAGATGTAATAATTACATTGGACATGACTACTAAGCAAATTAATAATTAAACCAATAGTATTCATACTAACACAAATTAATTATTAGTGAACTAAAGAAGCATGATGCATGAACATTAAATTTGATTACTTAAAGGGAGATCTGAGGGGATTTGAGAATTAATGTTGTTACTCAGGTTCTGTCAGCTCTCTCAGGCATTTATCTCTCTGTCTCTCTGTCTTTCTGTCTCCCTGTCTGTCTCTCTCTCTCCCTCTCTTACTTTTCCTGCACACTGACTCTGCAGTAGGGGACACAGAAAGTGTCCTACCATGATGCCATACGACGCTAACCACAGATGAGAATTTTGACAGGTTTTTTGTTTTGTCTGGTTTGTAAAGGTTTTCATTTTGGCTGCATTTTGTGAAATATTTTATTTTGAAAAATATCAACGTCTGCCTCTGTTCAATGTTTTTCCAGCAAAGACGCTTTCCACATCTGCAGTTCAACTCTTATTGCATTTACTTCAACTGAACCGCTAGCACTAGCACATCATCATCAACGGGATGGATGCAGCCTTTTCCAGTTTCCAACAACCGGCTGTAGGGATTCACTTTGTTGTTTATGCTTGGAGCACAGTGGTGCAGTGAGTTGTAGCTTACCACTATCAGTGTGTGAATGTGTGTGTGACTGGGTGAACGAATGTAGTTTAAAGCATTCTGGGGTTCTCTGAACTAGATAATGAGCTATACAAGTAGAAACCATTTACCATTGTTCTATTTGTTCTTGGTATCCTGGAAAACCAGGAGTAGCTTTTAAGTGGTATGAGTATTCTCCTATCAATCAGTGGAATGGATTCCATCACAAAACAACAGAAACGGTACTGGGGGATGTAACATTGTTTTGTGTAAATGTAAATAACTTGAGAATTATTTTTTTATTATTTTTTTTTTTTTACAGTTCATCATAACAGTTTTATAGTCATTGCATTGGGTCACTGTCAGAAGCACCAGTTAAATTTTGTCATCTCAAGACATTTTCGACTGTCTTGGTCAAAATAGTGAATTGCGTTAAGTTTAAGGTTAGCTTACCATCTTGGTGTCTGACGAATAATGCCACACAAACCCAACCAATAACGGAAGACTTGGGTAGAAAAATGCAGCTTGTTTCAAGTATTGAACTACACCGCTTAGAGGAAATGAGCTTCAGAGGTAACACACCAGTCTATTTGTTTGTGGGTTAAATACTGGCTAAGAAGCTTTTAAAAGGATGTGGTTGCATCTTTATGAGTTTTTACTTCGGCATTTTTTCTGCACTTGAGGAGCAATCATATGTTATCTTTTTCTTATTGCTTTCTCTCAATGTCTTCAGTTGAGGGTTTAACTGATTTACAAAATGATACACAGCTTGGAAACTATTCCTTTGTTGAACTGTAGTGAGGATACAATATCAGCAGGCTGCAGGCGGTTCACGTCGTGAACAGTGAAAGCCTTTTGGAGACAGGAAACAACCTTGACAAGAACAGCACACCAATACACAAAAGAAAGTCTGAAGAAAAAAAAAAAAACAAAAAAAACTTGAGACTGCTTTTGCTTTAAGTGTTTTCACATACAAGGCTTTTCCTGCGGGACACAATAAAGAATAAGGATTTAACTGAGATTTGGCTCGAAGCTTCAGCTCTTTTATTTCTGCATGTTTGCCCAAGAAACCCAGTAAGATAATAAAGTATCTGGCTTTATACATCAAAAGATGTTGCACAAACAGAGTGATAAAATAAGCAATTATCACTGTGGTGTTCCTCATTGAGTATTACTGTCGCCTCCCAGTGTTCACACCCAATATTGATTTCTCAATACACCTTGATCCTAATTATCCTCAGAATAATAGCTTGCTGACACATGGAAAGTATTGTCATGAGGGAGCAGAAAACTAAACATAGCTTTCCGTAGCTTTTGTAATAATGTTCCAGGGGCCAATAATTTAACTCTACAATTTGTATCGCTGTTCAAAGAGACAGAACTGCATAGTCATTTATAAACCATTGGCTTTTTTTTCTACACACCCTAGTGGCAGCAATTTAGTTTTGCAATATTTTTTTTTATTAGCTCTGTGTTTTGGAAATAAATCTCAAATGGGCAAGCATGTATGATGCTGGAGGAAGGAACACGATTTCCCACTTTTAATAAATATCTTCAAGGTGCCTTTGAGGGACACAACCAGACCTCAAGAGGCTCTTTTGCCACAAGGTGAGTACTGTGGTTGTTCTGCTACTTGAATGAAGACAAATATAGACAAATATCAGATCACCAGAGCAAACACTCCTCCAAAGTTGGTTTATTTTTAACAGTAATTCGTTGCTACAGTTGAAGTCTACCTAGCGTTACTTAGAAGAGAAAACCGCTGTGGTAGTTTTGAGCATATTTTTTTATTATCAGGTAATTTTGTCGTGTCGAGGTAATTGGGAGGTGGTATTTTTAGGTCATTATATTCACATAAACATACGGACGTTCACTTCTCTGACATCATTTGTCTCCATGGAGCCAGCTCCCACACCTCTGCCAGATCTGAACATCTGAGTCACAGAAGAAACATAAATAACTTTGAAAAACACTGAAACTTGGTATGATTTCACGTTTGCATTTGAAGTGCACTTAAGGTTCTGAGGTTTATCTTTTTTTTAAATCATAAACTTTACTCATTCAATGTTTTCTTTTTTGCCAGTTTTGCAGCATTTTCTCTCTGTGCCTGGCTGGGGTCCTGTGTGTCCTGCCTCACGCACAATGACTGCTGGCGTCAAAAAAATCATTCAGTGTTTCATAGCATATACTTCACTCTTTAAAAAAAGTGCTTTTAAAATAGTTCTTGAGTTATTTTGTTTATTTACTTGTTTTGTCATAAAATAAGATCTAAATGGATTAAGTGCATCCTCACAACAAGCCGACTTTCGAATTTTATGCTTCTTCAGAATGGAGTACTAGTGAGTAAGGTCAAACCAAATTTTTTTGTTTTCCTCTGTTTTTATTCCCACTTTTTCATCGGTCGGTTTAACTTGTACTCTGTCTGCAGAAAACCTTCGGAGTCAAAGCGCAAAAAAAACTATTGAAGCAGGTCGTGAAGAGAATCAGGGCAGACTGGAATGTTCAGTTTAGATGTTTTAATACAAACTGTAAAACAATGGCAGCAACTTCGAAGCTGTTATACTAGCTACTTCTCAGTGCAACACTCTTAAAAGCATTGTTAAAAGGTAAATATGACTTCTTAAAGGCGGAATTTCAGAAAGTGGAAGTTTATAAAGAGACAGAGGCCCAATTTTAAGGCACTAAATTATGAAGTCAAATTTATTTTATGAAATATAAAATATATATATATCCTTTTTATAACAACTGAAGTTACTTGATTGTGCTATAAAATGGCACAATTTGAATGGAAAATGCATAATATTGTCCATTTGGCTACCACATAAACTATGCCTCCGTTATAATTAAGTATTAATGGATAAAAAGGTTTTTTTTGTTTGTTTGGTTTTTGTTTGTTTTTTTTTACTGAGGGGCTTTTGGTTCTATAAACAGCTGCTCTTTAAATTATTTGTATTTGTCTAACAGTCCTGTTTATATATCTTCAATTAAAGTCAAAATTTAAACAAACATTATTGCTACAAAATTTAGAGGATCATATTATTTAGGAAAAATATCTAAAAATGCAATATAAATTTTACAGATCCTCAATTTTGCAAAGCTACAAATGCTTGTTTTGCTATTTTGAAATGCATACTGTAGTTTAATTATTGTTTTTTTAGATAAAATTCTAATTCACAGAATTTGTTTTTAAGTACCTAATATTCAGATCATAGACTGCTGAAGATAGACACCAATCCCCTGCAGCCCTGCACAGACAACCAATCAGAAGACCTAGACTGTGAGTAGATTACAGGTTTATGCGAGATGCTGAAGGCAGTTGGTCAAGCTAATAGAAGCCGAACAATTATCTTGCAAGAGAGCAACATTCAGCTCTCATTTCATCTCACTTTTGACTACAGGGATTAATTAACTCAGCAGACTTGGCATATGTCTTGATAGGAACATTTCATGTTGTTGAAATAGTTGGTATTTGTGTATTTACTGAAGGCTAATTGGTTTTCAAGAGACAGCATTTCTGATTGACATCAACCAAAAGATTTTTGATAAATCCCAAAATGGCACGTTGCTTGAGTTAATATTTCTCCGGACAAAATAAAATTCACAGTGTGCATGTTGACAAAGTTTGAGGCATTGTTCCCCTCTATAATTACTGCAGACTGAAAGGACCAATAGTGTGAAATGTGAATGTAAAAACACAATTGAAATGCATTTAAGCCTGACATAATAATGGAAAGCTTGTACCGGCACTACTTTCTGCCATTGCTGACTGAAGTGTTTGGATTATTCGTGAAAAGTCAGCTAAACCATTTTATATCAGATAACATTTAGTTCTTTAAAGCAAGCCGAAGTGTAGTCATACAAGATGTAGCTGATTTCTTACTGATCAGCAAAATATTTAATACTTGATTCCTCTAAATCCCCTGCTAAAAGATGAATCTAAAGTAGATTGAAGATGTAAGATGGAAGTTAAAAGTTCCTATGCTCCTTTTGAAGTATCATTTATGGTGATTTAATAAGCAATTAGGCTAATTTCAGAACTTTTATTTTAGCTTTGCGCAATTTAACTTAACATTATTCCAATCCATGAGCTGGAAAATTTGAAAAATGAATTGATAAGTACTTAAATAATCTGTACCTGGTTGAATGAGTGTGCATTCCCTTAAACTCTTCCTTTATTGACACCTGTCATATACTACAAAGAATCTGCTTAACCACAAAGTCAAGAAGTTGTGCAGTCTGTGTAAGATTTTTCTAAAAATGTGGACATTTTTATTGAAATAAAATTCTCCCTGGAGTTTGTGGGTGAGAACACCATGGACAGGATGGGCAACATCACAAGGAAATAGATCAAGAATTTATGCACAAACACCTAAGGCTAATTTATTGATGTCTGTTAACATAATGTGGAGATTTGTGAACTGTGGAATAAAGTTGTAGCACTCCTTTTTACCTCAGAGTTTGCTTTCTAACAAATGTAAGCTTGTGGACTCTCCATTGCATCCAATATGAGTTCTTAGAAATGTTACCTTTAAATCAAGAAAGAAAAATGCAAGCAACTGCCTTGTATATCAAGCCTTCTGTTGCTCCATATCAGCAATCATACTTCTCAATCAAAGTCTAGAAGGTTTTAAGTGTTTCTGCAGGGGCACTCAAAGACCATTAAGGCTGTTTTTATTTTAGGATTGTTCTACTTGTTATGAGTTTCAAAATGCTATTATTATACAAGGACATGAGGATTTTAATTTGTGTTCAATTTAATGGTATAGTTGACAAACAATCTCCAAATAATTTAATGAAATGTCAACGATTTAATCGCTTTTTCACCAACACACATAGATTTATGCAATTAACCTGTCCAGGACTCTGTGAAGAAAAGTATTGTATCTCTAAGAAACCTTTCTGCTTAACAAATAAAACAGACTTGATTTGATAAATGTCAGCCGCAATAGCTATTGTACATTAATCTAAAAAGAAATGTGATTGCTTCACTTATATATATATATA
>NW_015113804.1:349410-354984 GCF_001443285.1 Poecilia latipinna
TTTATATATATATATATATATATATATATATATATATATATATATATATAAAGAAAAAAGTCATTTTAGATGGAATACAGCCTGTGTTAAAAGTTGGCATGGATACAAAGTCTTGTATTTATTTGTTGTGTCATATGCAAATTTTGGCCCGTTAGTTGAACACACTGCTGGTAATGCTATGAAATTTAATGTACATGTTGAGCTTCCTAAAGGTTTGTTTGATCCTGCCCTTACTGGCTGCAACAGAAGCAAACATAATTCATTTCTGCCCTTGTTTAACACAGTTAAACAAAATGCATTGCACAAGGCAGTGAAATAAGTTCCATAAACTATTTTCCCTCCCAGATTAGAGATTAAATCAACTTTTGCAACAATGACTCAATGTATGATATATCTGAAATGTTTGGCATAAACGGTGCAAGGCAGCAATCAAAAATGTAAGATATGAGACGATAATAGAAATGGAACGTTTGATGGATTCACTTCAGTTAAATTTCATTTGCTTCTGGTTTCAAACAAGAAGTCATTTCAATAGACTTTACAGAGACGACAGGTTCAATCTAATTCCCATTTGATCAAATTTCTTTCAGTCACAAAAGTCATATTGACATTCCAATCCAATTTCATCTAATGAGAATGCATTTCCAACCAACCCAATTCAGCAACTCATGAAATGCCAAGCATTAAAAACACTCTTTTGTCTTAAAAAAAAAAAAAAGCAAATTGGATTGTCTTTTGACCTCTTCATAGCTGGCACAAAGCATTGACCATATAAAGAAATCACCATTTTCAAAAGGAGGAAAACCCTGTGCATTGTATTTCTAGTGAGAATTAGATAGCTGTACCAGAATTAAATTATATATTTTTTTGTACTTCTTAGCTAACAAAACTATGCTTGGCATTACAGATCAAATACAAGTGAAGTAATTTCCTGTTCAACAAAAATGAGAGAAGGACTTTGCCAAAAGTTTCCTTGTTGCATTCAACACAGTAAGAAGCTGCAAATAGCAGTAGTGATGGATTACTGAAAATGCATCATAGCTGGTGTGAAGACTATGGAACACACTGACAGGGCATTAATAACAGGTAAAATTATCTTGTTGCCCAAATGTTGCCTGTGGATTTTGAGCTTGATGTGTCTTGTTTTAAATAATTAATAGCAGAGTAAAACAGAAAGAACATTACTGAAGCTAATAATGATCTAAATCAATTGCAGTTGGTTGTTGAAAAACAGCTGTATTGTTATTAGTGGCTTTTGTCGTTATTGATCACTGTCTATGGCAAAACTTAGTTTGTAAGACAACAAATCTATACGTTTTTTGAAAAGTTAATTTAGTGAAAAAGAACCTTTTTAAAGTGCCTCTCTTGGAGCTTGCTCAGAATGAAATAGCCTTTTTGGTGGACTGATTCAACATAAATAAAACTGAATTGATCTGAAATGAAATCCAACCCTGGGGCCAAACAAACACTACGACACTAAATTTATTCTTCATTTGCTGTCTCTGATTGAAAATGTGTCGCATATTGTCAGAGATCTCTTTGCTGCTTACAAATCATAAAACTCGCAGATAAATTGTTGAAACTGGCCTCATTCAATAGATTTTTACCTTTCAGAATTACAAAGGGCATGTTGCTGTTTTTTTTTTTGTTGTTTTTTTTGATACAGCCTTTTTATTTATTTATTTATTTTCTTTGCCTGATTTCCTATCACATAAACTTTTCTATTTTCTAAGATGACACTGTCACCACTTTTCTCTTGGCCTCGAATCAACCTCTGTGATAGGTTCGCACTCTCTTTGTTTGACCATAAACCCAAGAGTACAGAGACAGTAAAGTTTCAAAACCTGCCAAAATTTTACACAGAAAAGGGCTCAGAAGGTCACGCACTTCCTTGTAACCATGCTAGTTCAGCTACCCAGTGGAAGGATGTGTGACGGTACATGTCTGCGCACTGGCCAGCGCACAGGCAGGATGGAGATGCCTTCCCTCGGGGCTGCCACTCTTCGCTGCCAGCTGAGAAGATAAGGAGGCATTTGAAACCTCTCTGCACAGCACTCCTGAGACGTGGGAATGTTTTGTCACATGCAGTGAGCACCCATACAGGACTTGGGTTGCTCCGTTACATATTCAGAAGCACAGGCTTTCATAATCCATAAATATTTCAGTTTCATCTGGTAAAAAAAAATAAACGAGTGCCACTTTCACTTTCTGTAATCCCTTAGAACGTCTTGTTGTTTCAGTGCAAACACTAAGAATCCCAAGGTGGGATCAGTTTTGGTGTTATCCAGCTCATGAGTGTATTGGCATTTAGTCTTCATGTGAAAAAGTAATTGTTCAATGATGAATTTAACAGTGTTCAGGCTGGCCTTGCGCTATTTTGTTGTAAAAATGAATAAAAAAATCAGGGCCTAAAAAGTGCAAGTGGTGTGTTAAATGTCAATCAGTATAGAAATGCACCAATTACTTCCTGATTACCACCACTTGAATTCAAACCAACAAAAGATTTGACAAGGATGTGAAAACAGAAAAAGCTCAACAATATGGCATTTTGGTGACTTTCTACTCACAGAAATTAATTTTGAGCTTCCAGCATCTATTCCAAAAGAGACATGCGATTTAAACAGTGTTTTAAAGCTGATAGCAGTTGCTGATATTTTTATTAGACAACATCTACATAAAAAAAAAAAAGATTGCCTTTCTAGAATAGATTAAAAATAAAGCCAGTCACTCCCTAAAGCCCATTCCTGCTTACACCTTGGGCCCAATTAGAGGGGTTGTAGTGACAAGTCGAACATTATTGGCTCTGCAGGCCAATGAGATCTGGACTTTTGTTTATCTCTCATTTCACTTGTAGAAACCGCATTAGAATTCTTCTTCGGCGCTCTATTAATAAGTGCCAAAACAGCGTAAGCCGCATGGCCAATACATGTTCAATTAGGATTACCCAGAGACACAATTCATTGGGAGTGTGGAGTTCAAGACTTCACGAAGCTTGTCAAACTGCATAAACTTCCATGCAGCTTTAAAGGCTTCAGATATGCAATTAACTGAAGCAACAGCGAGGAGAATAATGCACCTACCCCGGCCACCCCCGCCCCAAAGCCTTCCCATTATTTTAACAAGCCCAACAGCATATTGTATGTTAATAGATTTCCTTCCGAGCCTCTAGAGCTTGCCTGGCCTGTTGTCAGTTGTGTTGATTAACAAGAGCGCAATTAGAATTTCAGCACCTATTTTGCATTAGAATGCCTGATGTGAAGCACAATGCACCTGCATGGTCTTTCTAGGTGTCACCCATATCATCTACCTGGCTGTTTTATCTTTAGCAAGCATCTTTATGTGACCTTCAATAAGTGTCATTCCTAGAGCTTTTGTTGAGTTAATGTGAGATGTGATTAAATCTGAAACAAAGTCCTTGGCCTTAGCAAATGCATGGAGAATTTCAACAAGCCGCACTGTAACAAAATGTGTGCTGCAGGAAATGTTTGGTCTGTTTAACTTTAGCTTAATTCATACCAAGACTTTAAGGATAAAAAAAAAACATGTTTTTATTATTCTTTGAAATAAGCAAATAGTAAACTTGGTGGCAGGAATTTACAATTAGGGACAAAAAATAAATAAATTAAAATATTCAGACTAAAATACATGACCAAAACTGTTTGCATTAAAATTATTTTTAATTGTATTGTATACAAGGAAGCAATAGAAATATTCTAAAACAATGAATGCGGTACATGTTTATGCCTGATAATGATCATTGTCAAGTAAGTTACAAAAAGACTCACCGTAATGTTTACAGATTGTATATGCAGCTAAACACTGCATATATAAACACTGATAATCTATTTTATTAGATTATAAAATAATCTATTAGTGGATGTTAGAAAAGGGAAAGTACAACTACTTTAGAAAATTGGATTAGGGGAAAATTTGTGATAGACGGAGTCAGAGCATTATCAAGACAGCATCTCTTGTGGAGTGCTCTCAGTCTGCAGTGGTCAGTATCTATCATAAGTGGTCCACAAAAAGAAACAGTAGTGAACCAACACAGGGGTGATGAACTGCCAACGCTTAACAATGTGCATAGGGAGTGAAGGATGGCCTGTGTGGCCCGATTTATCTACTGTAGTTCAAGTTCTGAGAAGTTGTGGTGTGGCGAAAAAGGCGTCCGAATACAAAGTGCAGCTCAGTTTATAGTGCGTAAGGCTGATTAGTCACAGATCAGTCAGGATGCGCATGCAGAGAACACCAAAAGCTGGCATAAGAGCATCAGCACTGAACCAGCCAGCAATGGAAGAAGGAGGCCTGGTGCGAGGAATAATACATTTCTTTTACATGACTTGGATGTGTCATCAGTCTGCATTGCAGGAAGAGTGAAACCTGGTGGAGGAAGTGTGATGCACAAATCAAGTGTTCTTTATGCAATCTTCTCTTAGGAAACTTTGAGTCTTGCCTTCCATCTAGATCTTATGTTGACACATTACCTTGTTTCAGCAGGACAATGCACCCTGTCACAAAGAGGGGGGAAAATGCTCTGGGAATAGTTTGAAGAGCACGAAAGTGAGTTTGAGGTGTTAACTTAGATTTCAATCCAATTCAGCTCCTAAGTAATGTGCTGGACAGACGTTCCCAGTCCATACTTAACTGAGCTCAACTATTATTGGCTATAGGCTGTAGAATATAATATCATATCAGGAGATTAGGGACTTAACATAAAATTAAAGGTGAATATTATATTTACAATGCACTCATGAGGTATTTTTACTATACAAGAATAGCAAATACCAGACAAAAAACATACTTGATGAATTTAATTTTAATTTTAAAACCAAAGACAAGCAGCAAAATTATTATTTAAATTATTTCTGTCCCTTCATTCCCAACTCCATGACCATAAAAAAAAATGTAAGGAAAATATTACTTCCATTAAATTCAACATGAAAGAATGACTTGGATCAAATAATGTGGGTGTTTTTCAAATATTTTGCAGGAATTTTGTTCCATTCCACCAGAAAGAGTAGTAATACTAAGTGAAATTAAATTTTATCTTCTCCAGACAAATGAAATAAAATGAATATATTGACAATAATTTGAAAAGTCTTCCGTTTAAATCTTTGTTCAAGCACTGAATAAAACCTACTTCTGCGCTTTTGCCCGTGGGAGGGATTGTTCAGGCCACTTCAGCGGCATGCTTACACTTCCAAACAACAAAATGGCTTCGATTTTCTATTGCACTTACATGGTTGTAAAATCTAAAGTTGCTGCATGAACCTGGGACTGTTCAAATAAAACCCCACTGTGAATGTGATGAAGACATTAGCTGCTGTTAGTCGTAATTCAACGGCTGCTGCCTCTACCCCAACTCCTCCGCAGACATCCCACACAGTTATCAGGCTCTATGAATAATCTATTCAGAGCACTCCACCAGTGTGATAATATGTTGGAGGGACCTGCCAGTTAATGATACACTTGTGATTCTGTGCATAAAAGGTTTACAGACACTGAAAAGAACACCATTTGGTGGCATGAAATTTTACTTTCCATTTTAAATGTCTGCTCACCATCCCTCTTGTA
>NW_015113804.1:355240-363820 GCF_001443285.1 Poecilia latipinna
AAGATTGCCTTTCTAGAATAGATTAAAAATAAAGCCAGTCACTCCCTAAAGCCCATTCCTGCTTACACCTTGGGCCCAATTAGAGGGGTTGTAGTGACAAGTCGAACATTATTGGCTCTGCAGGCCAATGAGATCTGGACTTTTGTTTATCTCTCATTTCACTTGTAGAAACCGCATTAGAATTCTTCTTCGGCGCTCTATTAATAAGTGCCAAAACAGCGTAAGCCGCATGGCCAATACATGTTCAATTAGGATTACCCAGAGACACAATTCATTGGGAGTGTGGAGTTCAAGACTTCACGAAGCTTGTCAAACTGCATAAACTTCCATGCAGCTTTAAAGGCTTCAGATATGCAATTAACTGAAGCAACAGCGAGGAGAATAATGCACCTACCCCGGCCACCCCCGCCCCAAAGCCTTCCCATTATTTTAACAAGCCCAACAGCATATTGTATGTTAATAGATTTCCTTCCGAGCCTCTAGAGCTTGCCTGGCCTGTTGTCAGTTGTGTTGATTAACAAGAGCGCAATTAGAATTTCAGCACCTATTTTGCATTAGAATGCCTGATGTGAAGCACAATGCACCTGCATGGTCTTTCTAGGTGTCACCCATATCATCTACCTGGCTGTTTTATCTTTAGCAAGCATCTTTATGTGACCTTCAATAAGTGTCATTCCTAGAGCTTTTGTTGAGTTAATGTGAGATGTGATTAAATCTGAAACAAAGTCCTTGGCCTTAGCAAATGCATGGAGAATTTCAACAAGCCGCACTGTAACAAAATGTGTGCTGCAGGAAATGTTTGGTCTGTTTAACTTTAGCTTAATTCATACCAAGACTTTAAGGATAAAAAAAAAACATGTTTTTATTATTCTTTGAAATAAGCAAATAGTAAACTTGGTGGCAGGAATTTACAATTAGGGACAAAAAATAAATAAATTAAAATATTCAGACTAAAATACATGACCAAAACTGTTTGCATTAAAATTATTTTTAATTGTATTGTATACAAGGAAGCAATAGAAATATTCTAAAACAATGAATGCGGTACATGTTTATGCCTGATAATGATCATTGTCAAGTAAGTTACAAAAAGACTCACCGTAATGTTTACAGATTGTATATGCAGCTAAACACTGCATATATAAACACTGATAATCTATTTTATTAGATTATAAAATAATCTATTAGTGGATGTTAGAAAAGGGAAAGTACAACTACTTTAGAAAATTGGATTAGGGGAAAATTTGTGATAGACGGAGTCAGAGCATTATCAAGACAGCATCTCTTGTGGAGTGCTCTCAGTCTGCAGTGGTCAGTATCTATCATAAGTGGTCCACAAAAAGAAACAGTAGTGAACCAACACAGGGGTGATGAACTGCCAACGCTTAACAATGTGCATAGGGAGTGAAGGATGGCCTGTGTGGCCCGATTTATCTACTGTAGTTCAAGTTCTGAGAAGTTGTGGTGTGGCGAAAAAGGCGTCCGAATACAAAGTGCAGCTCAGTTTATAGTGCGTAAGGCTGATTAGTCACAGATCAGTCAGGATGCGCATGCAGAGAACACCAAAAGCTGGCATAAGAGCATCAGCACTGAACCAGCCAGCAATGGAAGAAGGAGGCCTGGTGCGAGGAATAATACATTTCTTTTACATGACTTGGATGTGTCATCAGTCTGCATTGCAGGAAGAGTGAAACCTGGTGGAGGAAGTGTGATGCACAAATCAAGTGTTCTTTATGCAATCTTCTCTTAGGAAACTTTGAGTCTTGCCTTCCATCTAGATCTTATGTTGACACATTACCTTGTTTCAGCAGGACAATGCACCCTGTCACAAAGAGGGGGGAAAATGCTCTGGGAATAGTTTGAAGAGCACGAAAGTGAGTTTGAGGTGTTAACTTAGATTTCAATCCAATTCAGCTCCTAAGTAATGTGCTGGACAGACGTTCCCAGTCCATACTTAACTGAGCTCAACTATTATTGGCTATAGGCTGTAGAATATAATATCATATCAGGAGATTAGGGACTTAACATAAAATTAAAGGTGAATATTATATTTACAATGCACTCATGAGGTATTTTTACTATACAAGAATAGCAAATACCAGACAAAAAACATACTTGATGAATTTAATTTTAATTTTAAAACCAAAGACAAGCAGCAAAATTATTATTTAAATTATTTCTGTCCCTTCATTCCCAACTCCATGACCATAAAAAAAAATGTAAGGAAAATATTACTTCCATTAAATTCAACATGAAAGAATGACTTGGATCAAATAATGTGGGTGTTTTTCAAATATTTTGCAGGAATTTTGTTCCATTCCACCAGAAAGAGTAGTAATACTAAGTGAAATTAAATTTTATCTTCTCCAGACAAATGAAATAAAATGAATATATTGACAATAATTTGAAAAGTCTTCCGTTTAAATCTTTGTTCAAGCACTGAATAAAACCTACTTCTGCGCTTTTGCCCGTGGGAGGGATTGTTCAGGCCACTTCAGCGGCATGCTTACACTTCCAAACAACAAAATGGCTTCGATTTTCTATTGCACTTACATGGTTGTAAAATCTAAAGTTGCTGCATGAACCTGGGACTGTTCAAATAAAACCCCACTGTGAATGTGATGAAGACATTAGCTGCTGTTAGTCGTAATTCAACGGCTGCTGCCTCTACCCCAACTCCTCCGCAGACATCCCACACAGTTATCAGGCTCTATGAATAATCTATTCAGAGCACTCCACCAGTGTGATAATATGTTGGAGGGACCTGCCAGTTAATGATACACTTGTGATTCTGTGCATAAAAGGTTTACAGACACTGAAAAGAACACCATTTGGTGGCATGAAATTTTACTTTCCATTTTAAATGTCTGCTCACCATCCCTCTTGTACTCGGTGACGATAAAATTAGCTATTGTTCTGCACCTTTTTGACATTTAGGATAAAGCACGAAAAGCCGGCATCAACAATATTTAAATATGGCAAATGCGGTTTTCTGTGCATTACAATGAATGCCTCCGACACCTGAATGGAAATGAGACAGAAATGGAAAAAGGCAAGTGCATAAGTTGACAGTAAGGTTTTTCTCTCTTTCTTTTTTTATTTATTTTTTTTTAGGAAAGCACAGTGCACCATGTCACTGACTGATGGAGTTATAAGACACAACACAATGTGTTTTAACAACATTTTTACAGTAGCTGATTTTGCTTTGTGAACCACAACAATGGGACTCTGTGTGGCTTTTGTATCAATGGAGGACAATAGTTAATTTGTAGCAACAGATTAATGAGTTAATGCAATCAAGGAGCCACAACAGAAACCAGGAACAAATTATATGAAGAAGCAAAGCTTGACGATTTTGGAAAATAATGTGTGGCATGTTTTGTTTTCCGTTAGGCAATACTAGGGTTTCGTATTCGTAATGTATTTGAGTCTGACATAAACTGACGTAAGATGTTAAAGCTAGTTTCCCTGACATATCAAAAACTATTTTGATGTCATCAAGCTGGAAGTGATTGATTAAGACTTTAATGAGCCAAGATGCTAACAGGGCGATATGCTTCATTCATATCAAAGATATTAATAAATCCCTAATGGTCTTCTGTTTCATTGTTTATGGTAATACATTTAAGATAAAAATATGATGGCTTTCAGAGGTGGTCATTTGTTTACCTATAACTAAACCGTGCTTTCTATCTCTCCGAGAAGCTGAGTTCATTTAACTAACAGGTTGTTAAGATAACATGTTCTCATTAGAGGGACCCTCGCAGTTTAACAAACCTATTTTCTTATCTTTATGCAGTATCTTTTTTTTTTTTAATCCTGATATGCTCCGGTGGAGACAAGAATTATTTTTAAAACAGTATCTCCTAATTCAGTCAGTGATGCCTGCTTGGTGACCCTCGTGTTTACATGGAAAGTTGTGAGGAGAATTAACTTTTGAACCCACAAGGAATCTCAACATTCATTTCTCTCTGCAAGTAATTTTCCAGAGGATATCCTGACATCCTTGCATCTAGTTCAATCGATACTTTCCATTTAGACAATGAATGGATTTACGTAATTGAACCCACAGGGTCCGTCTGTAGGACTCAGTCATTAATCTAAATGCTTAAACAGCTTTCTGATAACTGTTTTAATTTTCTGAGCTACTGAGGTGAGTTAAAGAACATTTAAAACTCAAAATGAATCCCTGCAACCTAGTCAGAGAGTAAAAGAAAAACAACCCTGTGTGTAGCTTATCTGTGTTCATCTGTGCAGCATATAAATTACTTTTGATGACATAATTGGCGCTTCGGCTTAGGGTGAATGCTCGATCCTTACACACACGTCAAGGATTTTCCCTGTTCTTTGCGTTACCATTTGGCAAGTGAGATTCACAGAACTCCCAGGATGTTGATCTGTCTCAATAAATTTGGCAAAAAAAAATAAAAAAATCAGCAGCAAAATAGATTTTTTTCTTACTACGTCATTTTAGGGGAAACGTGCTATTTTTACAGCACAGATTGCACTTGCTGTAGCTATAGTTACACTGGAGAAGCTGTTATAATAATTCAGCATAACATTTTTCTCACATCTGAAATAGATGTCGCACTTTGCCACTGCACCTGCATCTGATGTTTTCCTACCAATCGCTCTGTTCCTTCTTCTTCCACTGAGTGTCTGAACACAGCAATTAGATGAAGTCATTGACGTCCCAGGGCTCAACGTCAGGAGAGCTATTTCTCATCTCATCACTGTTGTACTCCTGAATTGCTCTTGAAAGTGTTGTGAGAATCGGTGGAGTCGGTTCAGGCGGAGTTTTTTTGTTTTTCTGTGAAGGATTCATACAGCCTTTTAAAGGTTTTGTCCTTCATACTGAATCATCCTTAGCTTTTTAAATAAGGAGAAAAAGTGACTGTGGTTTGTTCTATTCAACACAGAGATAATTCTTAAAATCCAATAGGGCTAAGGCAGACCTATTTTAGGTGTATTGAATATGAATCAGTGGGATGTTTAGTTTTAATGTAACAATTATGAAAGTATGTAGGGTGTTTGCAGGATGGTCAATCACTGTTAGCTGGTTTAGAGAATGTGTATTTCATATTTAAATAGTGGAGTCTTGGCAAGCATTAGTAATTTTAATTGTTTACTAATGCAATTATATTTTTTTGATAACAGACACTTGCAGGTATTTGGACAAAATGGCAGGGCTAAATTTTAAAGAATCAGGAGTTTAAATAATAAGGGATAAGTGAAAGGAACAGAGGAACCAGATGGATTAATCAGAATAAATGTGGTACAGTTGTGCAACAAGATGGCAAATAATGTTTAGTGGTGCAAAGCAAAAAGGCCCTGGAAAGATGAGTGCCTTTGATATTTGCTCAAAACAAATATCAAAAGTAAAAGTAAACAAGTATTTGACCAACTAAGTAAAAGAAAATACAGAGGAAAGAAGAACATGTAAAACTGATGAAACTACTCCTTTTATAGCTGCAAGTCACAACCACTGAAATTATGTATATGTTTTATATGTTATATGAACTCTTTTTAGTAGAAAAGTGTTATTTACTACTTGTGTGCTGTATTCTTGAAGTGCAAAAACTGGTTACTACTGAAAAAGAAGAAACAGTCATCTGAAAGTATGAAGAGAAACATAGGACAGAGAAAGAGAATTTACAATTAACATAAAGAAATAGTAGCCTTTAAGTGGTATCATGAAATTTGCTCTTATGCTATATATACTGTGTATCAGTTCGAATTTATCAGGTACAGCTGATTGAAATTGAAAATATTGTTTTGTGTTGCCGTTTAAGAATTTCAATATTAGTTTTTTCTCATCATATTCATTTTTTTTTGTTGTTTTTTATAAAAAAATTGAACAGCTATCTTAGGTACAAAAATACTAAGAATAAGAATTTAATATTATGCGTGAAAATTAACAGTGTCAGGTTTCCTGTGACACTTCAGTTAATAAGGAAAACCTTTTGTTAAACTACAAATGTCTAACAAAATATTTGTCATTGCATATTTTAATTATAAAAACGACATTTCTGTGTGACGCAGCAGAATGACAAACAGGATTCTCACACCACAGTGAGCAGAAATTACATGGCCAGTTACATAAACTACAGAAGAAAATGTTTATCTTCCAAAGAACATGTGTCATTTAAATTAAGGCAATTATTATGGCTCACATTTTGGTGCAAAGAATAGAAAACTGCTTCAGGACACACTGTTTTAGCTAGCTCATTAATTGGGTAGCAATTATGGAAATAAATCCTTCAGGGTGTCCTCGTTTTCTACAGCTGAACTCTGTACAGTACAAATATTTCTGCTGGAGCCATTAGTGACAGTTTCCTACCTTGTTGTGTCACTAATGTTTTTAATTTCACTTCACAGCATCTCTACTTTGAAATAATATTGCATACAGTGGATGATTCAGTTTATGACGAGATTCAGAAAGATAATGTCTCATATTTATATGGTTTTCTGCTGTTTACCCTTTTAGATGTTTTCACGTAATCTAAAATATACTGTAAGAGAGCCGTAAAAGTCAAAGCTACAACTTGAAACCAATGTCATTTTTTTTGGTCATTTTCTGTGGATAATCATCCCATGATTGTGATGAAGATATGAGGTGAAAGGCTTGAAGTTGTGTCAGTTACATATTGGTGTTCTTCAAAGTGGCAAATTGGGTAATTGGGAGATTTTTCGCTCCTTTGCCTAATGCAGATAAGATGAAGGCTTAATAATAGCATCTTTCAACCGAGCCACATCTAGAACTGTATTTGTATCTATTGATGTAAGGAGATGCGGTGTGCAATGCATGTAATAACATTTTTAGAATACAGAGTATGAAAGATGCATCAGAGAAAGAGACAAACACGACACTATGCATGCTTACATACATGAGACACACATACAATAAGAGAAAATGATCTGGGGGGGGTTTTGTTGCCTACACATTATTGTAACCATAGGTAATTTCTGTGGGTTATTTTCACCTTATACAAATGAATATAAGACGGAAGAGTGTCAAGAGGCTCTGCCATCATACATTCCAGAGACACTGTTTGTCAAAGCAAGAAATGAAGCAATTTTGTTGGATCTTTAGATGTTCCTTATACCGATGATAAAAGCTTCAAGATGGCTTCAATTTTCACAACTAGACATAAAGTTGTGTTCATATGCTCCAAACTCTTTGCACTTTTATTCCTCAGTCAAATATTGCTGTAAAAAATGTAGGATCAAAAGAATATATTTTAATGAATTCAAAGAGGGCTGTGCAAGTGAGGACTTATGTGATGCACACATACCATTCATACTCATACTGCGCACACACACACACACACACACACACACACACAGCCACAGGAGCTATTGCAGGCAAGTACTGTGATCCTGCAGTTATTAAATGCAATGCAAGCACAGTACATACCAGTTGTCAATATAATAGATAAAATAAGTATTGGGCACTGACATTTTTATTAGCTTTAATACTTATACAGTCCCACTAGCAAGTAATTCACAAATGCAGACAGGTTAAAAAACTATGTTGAAATAGGGAATAATGATATAAGGGGACAATATGTGCAAGAAGACACAGAAAGGTACAGAAATTAAGAAAACAGCTGAAATCTATTAATATTTAGAAAGCATGCCTGCTGCTATGCACAAATCAATATCAGCTGGTTTTAATATTGACTATCAATAAAGAAGATTCTTATTGAAAAAATATTCTATGGAGCAGTGTGATTGGTAAAACAAGGCTTCAAATTTGTCAAAAGAATTACGAAAATAATTGAGAGCACTCACAAGAAAGCTTCAGAAGGACTTGGGAGCATAGAAGCAATGAGTAATGCATTCAAACACAATTGTCTCTGAGCTCACACTGTGCATGAATTTGCTCCTGGCAGGTTAAGGCTTGTTTAAGTTTGCTGCATCAGATTTGGGCAAACCAGAAAAATACTGGTGTGATATAGTCTGGACAGAAGACACAGCTAAGCTCTGTGGATATCATCGGTCTTATACTACGTTTGCAGCAAAATGCTTCTGAACCCCAGAATTTCCACATCTAAAGTGCGGTTTGAAGATGGGAAAATCATGCTGTGGGGGACTGTCTTTCAGCGTGGGTTTTTGACAGAAATATATTGAAGGTTGGATAAACGGAGAAATGTACTGAAGCATTCTTGATAAGATTCTAAAGATGAAACAAGTTTGGATTTCCAAGCAAGACACTGTAGTCTCACACACACACACACACACGCACACACACAGCCAAGGAAACTCTTCATCTGTTTTAGAAAAAGAAAGTAAAACTGGTAGAATCACACAGTCATTCAACTGACATGTATTGACATAAAAATCTATGGAAAAATGAATGCTCAGGGTGCATAAAAGGGTCCACATAATCTTCCAAATATGATTAGTTTGTGTGGAAGAATGGATGAAAACTATATGTAAGCATTGCATCTGAATAGTCTCCATACAGGAGACTTCTTGAAGGTGCCATTACCAAGAGAATCTTATGTCAAAGATTGTATTTTATTTCTATACGGATGTTTCAAAACTTATTGTTAATGTCATACCCATATTTTTTTT
>NW_015113804.1:364156-378291 GCF_001443285.1 Poecilia latipinna
GTTTCCTGTGACACTTCAGTTAATAAGGAAAACCTTTTGTTAAACTACAAATGTCTAACAAAATATTTGTCATTGCATATTTTAATTATAAAAACGACATTTCTGTGTGACGCAGCAGAATGACAAACAGGATTCTCACACCACAGTGAGCAGAAATTACATGGCCAGTTACATAAACTACAGAAGAAAATGTTTATCTTCCAAAGAACATGTGTCATTTAAATTAAGGCAATTATTATGGCTCACATTTTGGTGCAAAGAATAGAAAACTGCTTCAGGACACACTGTTTTAGCTAGCTCATTAATTGGGTAGCAATTATGGAAATAAATCCTTCAGGGTGTCCTCGTTTTCTACAGCTGAACTCTGTACAGTACAAATATTTCTGCTGGAGCCATTAGTGACAGTTTCCTACCTTGTTGTGTCACTAATGTTTTTAATTTCACTTCACAGCATCTCTACTTTGAAATAATATTGCATACAGTGGATGATTCAGTTTATGACGAGATTCAGAAAGATAATGTCTCATATTTATATGGTTTTCTGCTGTTTACCCTTTTAGATGTTTTCACGTAATCTAAAATATACTGTAAGAGAGCCGTAAAAGTCAAAGCTACAACTTGAAACCAATGTCATTTTTTTTGGTCATTTTCTGTGGATAATCATCCCATGATTGTGATGAAGATATGAGGTGAAAGGCTTGAAGTTGTGTCAGTTACATATTGGTGTTCTTCAAAGTGGCAAATTGGGTAATTGGGAGATTTTTCGCTCCTTTGCCTAATGCAGATAAGATGAAGGCTTAATAATAGCATCTTTCAACCGAGCCACATCTAGAACTGTATTTGTATCTATTGATGTAAGGAGATGCGGTGTGCAATGCATGTAATAACATTTTTAGAATACAGAGTATGAAAGATGCATCAGAGAAAGAGACAAACACGACACTATGCATGCTTACATACATGAGACACACATACAATAAGAGAAAATGATCTGGGGGGGGTTTTGTTGCCTACACATTATTGTAACCATAGGTAATTTCTGTGGGTTATTTTCACCTTATACAAATGAATATAAGACGGAAGAGTGTCAAGAGGCTCTGCCATCATACATTCCAGAGACACTGTTTGTCAAAGCAAGAAATGAAGCAATTTTGTTGGATCTTTAGATGTTCCTTATACCGATGATAAAAGCTTCAAGATGGCTTCAATTTTCACAACTAGACATAAAGTTGTGTTCATATGCTCCAAACTCTTTGCACTTTTATTCCTCAGTCAAATATTGCTGTAAAAAATGTAGGATCAAAAGAATATATTTTAATGAATTCAAAGAGGGCTGTGCAAGTGAGGACTTATGTGATGCACACATACCATTCATACTCATACTGCGCACACACACACACACACACACACACACACACAGCCACAGGAGCTATTGCAGGCAAGTACTGTGATCCTGCAGTTATTAAATGCAATGCAAGCACAGTACATACCAGTTGTCAATATAATAGATAAAATAAGTATTGGGCACTGACATTTTTATTAGCTTTAATACTTATACAGTCCCACTAGCAAGTAATTCACAAATGCAGACAGGTTAAAAAACTATGTTGAAATAGGGAATAATGATATAAGGGGACAATATGTGCAAGAAGACACAGAAAGGTACAGAAATTAAGAAAACAGCTGAAATCTATTAATATTTAGAAAGCATGCCTGCTGCTATGCACAAATCAATATCAGCTGGTTTTAATATTGACTATCAATAAAGAAGATTCTTATTGAAAAAATATTCTATGGAGCAGTGTGATTGGTAAAACAAGGCTTCAAATTTGTCAAAAGAATTACGAAAATAATTGAGAGCACTCACAAGAAAGCTTCAGAAGGACTTGGGAGCATAGAAGCAATGAGTAATGCATTCAAACACAATTGTCTCTGAGCTCACACTGTGCATGAATTTGCTCCTGGCAGGTTAAGGCTTGTTTAAGTTTGCTGCATCAGATTTGGGCAAACCAGAAAAATACTGGTGTGATATAGTCTGGACAGAAGACACAGCTAAGCTCTGTGGATATCATCGGTCTTATACTACGTTTGCAGCAAAATGCTTCTGAACCCCAGAATTTCCACATCTAAAGTGCGGTTTGAAGATGGGAAAATCATGCTGTGGGGGACTGTCTTTCAGCGTGGGTTTTTGACAGAAATATATTGAAGGTTGGATAAACGGAGAAATGTACTGAAGCATTCTTGATAAGATTCTAAAGATGAAACAAGTTTGGATTTCCAAGCAAGACACTGTAGTCTCACACACACACACACACACGCACACACACAGCCAAGGAAACTCTTCATCTGTTTTAGAAAAAGAAAGTAAAACTGGTAGAATCACACAGTCATTCAACTGACATGTATTGACATAAAAATCTATGGAAAAATGAATGCTCAGGGTGCATAAAAGGGTCCACATAATCTTCCAAATATGATTAGTTTGTGTGGAAGAATGGATGAAAACTATATGTAAGCATTGCATCTGAATAGTCTCCATACAGGAGACTTCTTGAAGGTGCCATTACCAAGAGAATCTTATGTCAAAGATTGTATTTTATTTCTATACGGATGTTTCAAAACTTATTGTTAATGTCATACCCATATTTTTTTTTTACATGTGTGGATTACTTGGGCTTTTGCTATCATCAAAATATATTAAGTCATTCAATTTTTATTTCATTGACCTCTTTCAAAATCCTTACACTAAGACAAACTGTTTATTCAATACTTACTGTACCTCGTATATGACTCACACCAAGAGCAAAGTGCCACAAAGCAAAAATTAAATTCTCCCACTGGCATCTTTATCCTTAGTAAATTAAGTTCTAGCTGATATGAGTTTGTGACTAATCAATTAGCTGACTAACAGAAAATTAATCAGCCACATTTATTTTAATTTCCACCATACAACTAGATGGACTGCATTAGCTGTACTGACACTTGAATTAACCAGAAAATAGGATTGGCTTGCCCTATAATGAACTCTGAGTGTACATCTGAAGGAAAAGCACCCTGTCTTTTGAAGCAAAGGAAAAAGACATTTTATGTTTTATCATCGCAATTTCATTACAATCATTACACTCATGTGGTCACTCATGTGACCACACCATGTTGGTGTGGTGAAGATAACATTATGAAGCATATACTTGTTCAAGCTCTCTCGTTTAATTCTCCATGGTTTTCTTATCAATGTAATTATTTGTTTTCTAAATATATAATTAAAAATAAGACTGGTGGTTTGATTGTGTGAACACAAGTGATATATTCTTGACAAGAATGCCATAATGATACAATAGCATGCACACTTTAATAACTAAAGTTATTAAAGCTTCTATTGATTTTTTTTTTAACTTGTCAAATGTAGGACACCTCTACAGAATTAACCCAACTACTGCTTAGCTGATGAAGATTTGCACTTCTGGTGTGGTGAAACTAATGACTTGACCTACTTTTTTGCAAAATGGCTAATCATTTTCTGACCACTTGGGCTGATTATATTGAAATCCCATTCCTCAGGGGGTCAGTTAATCCTTAAATATGGGGGGAAGAGAGAGTTAAAACAATAGTGATGGTGATCTCACAGCAAAACCAACATGCACTGTCCACATGCAGCAGAACACTGGGGATGTAAAACATTAGATCTCAATACATTTGCCCTATTTCCAATGGAAGAACATCAAAAAGCAAAGACATACTCAAAAGATAATACAGGCTTGATGCTCAGCATAATCCCCTTCATTTGTTCATGTTAAGACATGCATATTTCTTTTTAACTAACCAGCAAACAAAACAAGGCAAGAAACTGTTTATTTGCTAATTTAGTGACATATCTACTTCACTGTGATTAAAACCTTAACATGACTTGGGATTGTATGATGTTTTGTGATACTGGTTCAGTTATCCCTTTACTAAAGTAATGCTAATTAACTACATATTCACATTTTAATGAGACCATCTTATCTGTGCTGGTTCATATAGAAGCCACTGGGCTCTTGAAGGTAATTGACCTGCTAAAGGCTTCATAATCTTTCATTGTGTCCTGAAAGAAAAACTTAAAGAAGGTGAATTTTAACATAGATGCATAAATGTGGGTACTTGCTTTCCTCTTCCTCCCAAAAGAAAAAAAATAAAGTAAAAAACACTTAATTCTGATAAACAAAAGGTTTTTCAGAATTACAATGACTGACCTGAGACAGTAACACTTTTTTTAGACAGACCCAAATTGTTCAAAGTTTTTTAAAAAAAAAAAAAAAATCTTCTATATTTCTCCAAGTGTTTACAAATTGGGTTGCCCAAGGATGTGTTAGTCCTTGCTAAGACCTCTGTTTACACTCTTCCATCTTATGTTTTCACTATTTACATTACCATTACATCAGTAAATAACAAAATAATCATAAAAACTTTGAATTTGTTTCACGCGGTTAAGTTTTGACCGTGGACATACAGTCTTTGACTGCCAACATATAATAAGCCAAAGAGAATATTTTAGAGAATGGCATCTTTTTAATTACCTTTAATCAGCTTAGGAGTTAATCTGCGCTTAGCTGTGAGGCTCAACATTTTTGAGAGAGAACATTAAATTTGTATGACATTTGAGCCTTTACCCAGTCAAGGTTTTATTTCTAATGAGCAGCAGATTATTATGTCAGTTCTAAAGGATGTTGTAATACATAGAAACTTGATAGAGTCCATGTTGGGATTTTATATACAATTTATGTTTGTGTGCTTAAAGTTTATTAGATTTTTATTTTATTTTTTTTATTATTTTTTTTATTATTTTTTTGCCTGTTTATGCTGGATGATTCTCTTGTGTGATGCTTAGTTGTGTTGCTATAAAGATTCAAATGAAAATAATTACTGCTTATGTGTTTTAAAGTGTAGTGCTTCTGTTAACTTGTCGTGCAGCCAGTTATTAAATCCTTACTGAGTGAATTACTGGTTCATTTCATACCTCTGTGATCGTGGCACCAATTATCCAACAAACACAATATCTGCACAAGTGCTTTCAGGGGATTAAAGGAAGTTTTTTTAAATTGGAAAAATAAACTTCTGTCAATCGACTCATAAATCCTTGAGATTAATAATTTAATTGGAAAAGGCATAAAAGTCCATAAAAGAACTGTTTGAAACTCCAATAACTCAAAAAGCACACTTTTTCTGTTATTGTAATCAGGAGTAACATGGCCATTACCTTTGCTGTAATGACTGTACATGGCAGTTGTTCAAATCTATCTCTGTAATATGAGAATAAGCACCTCCTCTGGGCACATACCTCTGAAAATCAAATATAGGGAGAAGAGAATTACTATTTTGTTAACTCCAATATTACAGGATTTCTGCCAAGCTGATGACAAACAGCCTTCATAACTTTAGCAAACAAATAGAAATGAGCAGCAGTGAAAGTCTATTCCTGGCAAAGTATAAAGATGCTCATTAAATTCATAAAATGAAACTCATGAGGCTAAAACAGCAATTATGAATATGGTGAAAACTGATATGTTCACATCAGCATCTCTACTTTGTAACCTTTGGATCCATTTTCACATCTACCTACATGTATTTCTTCTTCATGTGATTAAAAGCATGGTTAGAGTTATTTTTCTGCATTCGATTTCAGTCATGCACTTTACTATTTTTTTTAAATTGCAACTCCAAATTTGTCTGAATGTTGTAGCTAAGAATAAAACTGAAATCAGGCAAGGCCACATTTTTTTCCCAATCTGTTTTTGTCACATTTTGCTCATCATATGTGAAGTTCATCCACAGCTTTGAATGTAAACATGGTACTTTGCCTCGCGTGGCTGTAACAAGTGGTTATAACTGCTACCCTCTTCAATCAATCTGTTCGTTCTTCTCTGACCTCTGGCATTAAAAGGCATTTTCGCCTACACACCTTCAGTCTTTTTGAACCATTCTTTGCAAAAAACTGACAGATGGTTGCGTGTGAAAACCGCAGTAGGTCAGCAGTTTCTAAAAATACTCAGACCAGCCAGTCTGGCACCATAACCATGACACATTCAAAGTCATCTAAATCCCATTTTCTGTTTCTTGGTTTTAACTTCAAGCCCTCATCTCCATTCTTATATGCCTGGATTCTTTGATGTGCTGCCATTTGATTGGCTGATTCTCTGTCATCAAATAATCAGCCAATCAATTCCACACATTTCATGCATTTATTGATCACAATAGTAAGTCTAACGTCTACCTAAGTACAATAAAGGTTTAGAGACCAACCATATTACAGAGGTATAAAAAAAAATTAGCTGTGATTATATCTCAAGATAGACAAATGGATAGAATTTTAATTTGTGAAGTGAAGCAGAATAGACAATGATACAAGTTACAATCATTTTTTTCTATTTTTTTTTCTTTGTCTATACTTATAATTATTGAATGACCATTTGAAAACTTATTATTGCCCCTGACTGGTAAAATAATTATTAGCTCAAAGAATCAATAAGTAACTTCCCGCCACATCAGCTGCTCCAAGTAGAATGAATCTTCTTCAGTGCAGAATGAGCATCTGCGTGGTGTTAGGTAATGTTGATCGCTTCTGTATATTTCCCAATGGTAGCACGTATGTCCTGTACATGTGGTGATTTTGAGTTGTGACATTCATCAAACAACAGTTTTGTTCACACACCCTGTAGCGCTGTGGTTTAGCTGGAGAATACTTTGCAATAGGATCCAATTCACAACCCATCATTATTTAAGTGATGGGGCATAAAGAAGGAAGTTCACATTTTTTATGGTCTGAGTAGTAGAAAAACTAATATTTAATATAAACAAATATGAGCATATCAATATTCCACCAAACTAGTCAAAATATATGTTGATACAATGTTGTTGTTGTTTTTAAATCCTGCTTTACTCAAAGAATGATGAGCAGAAATAACTTCATTGCAGACTTCAACCTTACACAAAGGCTGAGAAATGCAATTAAAGTAATACACAGAATTGCTCAAGCAGAGTAAATTTGTTTTTGTTTCCCCCAATTGAGACCTTCCTCATGATGATAGGTTTTCTCATCCACTGTCGTTCTGATTGCACATCCAGTGCGAGGCTGGAAAATAAGCTAATTTCAGTTTTGTCATGGGTAATGTCACCTGATTTTATGCTGCTGAATCTCGACAAAAAAAACTACCAAAGTATGCACATAAATCATCCCTGACAGCACATTAAAAACAAATGCACGCTAAAATCTTAAATGCAAAGTCACACTGCATCTTGGCTACACGCTGACTGGAGCTTGGCATCGACCGACCCGCACTTGGCACCACATCATCAGTTATATCTCCATCATCCACTTCTATCAATGTCAACAATTACAGTGATTAATAGTGGCATTTCCTTCATTGTTTTTATAACTTGCAATTGCTTTCCATGCAGCAGTGTAAACAATGCACAACAGAAGACAAAACATGATGGACAAGCAGTATTGTGTGTGTCTGTGCATATCTTTCTGGGTGGTCTGCCGAAGACACTGTGATGAGAGGCAATGTTCAGCGTGACTCATCTATTTGGATGAACACACAGAGTCGGAATACCACTGAAAACCAATGCACCACTGGCAAGGAAACAGATTTTCTGCTTCATGCAATGGCAGCAGAATAATCAATGAGTCTGTTGAGCCATTTCTACCACTACAGGCACATGTGGCAAAGACATTTTCGTTTTAATAAAACGCTTAAGAGACTAAGAAAAACATGTTTTTGGAGGTAAAACAGTGAAGCTAGAATCCAGATGAGAAGGATGGTAGAAACAGACTAAGGGAAAATGACAGAGGGAAGCTGTTTATCTGCCAAAGGGAAGAGTTCAGGAGGCAAGATTGTATATACTCACAAAGGTTGGAAGGGTAATGAGGCCCATCTAGACAGCTGGAGCAGGAAAAGTCACAAATAAAAAAAAATTAACAGAGAAGGGTTTTACCTGAAATCTGACCCTGAAAAAGTTCCTGCTCTGGGTGATTCAACAGCTTGCAAGTTGTTTCCAGTGTCAAAACAAAATGTTTACAGGGAAAGTTTTCTGGTATATCAGGGTCCGAATAAAGGCTTTTTTTGAAGGAAAAAACAAGAGCCACTGCCATTTGCTTTAGTGATCATTTATTTTTTGATACAAAATAATTAATATGAGTAAATCATAAAAAAGCTACATTTCAGTTAAACTGGCCCAACAAACTGTGTAAATTAGCCTGCTGTAACTTCTCTCTATCCTTTGGTACCAGAGAGAGTGTGCACAGGGGCAGGGAAGTTGTTTAGTATAGCAAGGTAGTCTGCCTGACCTATTGATTATTTCTTTTGATTCAAGTTTGTACAAGTTAGACTCCATGACTGTGACTGGGACCTAAGAAATATCCACATCTTATGCTGTGGTGTGGACTGATAAATTTATGGCATTGTCAGTGTTGCTGAAGGAAGAGCTGGGCTTGTCATTTTATTTCAGTGAGAACTCTAAACTCTGAACTATGTTGCATTAGTCAATGAAAAAACAGTGCAGACCATGAAAACTAAATAATATTTATTTTTTATTATTTTAAATGGCAGCACATCCTACAAATTAGCGGCACTGAAAATGCTTGATGTTTCTTTTCTTCCTTATTGTGTGAAATCACAAGCACAAACTTTGTTATATATTATTGAGTTTTTTGTCATAGTACAATACAAAGTAATGTTGTGCATATGTATCAACCACCCTTTACTCAAAAAGTTCTCAGTTACAAATTTTGCGTAAAGTCTTCAAGCTTTACTGAATTGTCAGGAGAAAAGTGCAGGATATGCAACTCTTTGGTTGGAAACCATTTTTTCTTAATTGTTACTCAGAAAATTGCATTTAATTCATTAAATTTACTAAAGAAAGTAAACAAAAAGGCATAAACGGCCATCAATAGAAATTCACATCAATAAAATTAGGCCATTAAAACAAAGAAATTACCTTATATTCAAATGTAGTTTCTTAAAAACATACTGTTGCAACTTTTACTCCTAACAGACTGTAAAAAGGATAGAGCTTCATAGTGCATTTAAAGTTATTAATATTTTTATTAAATCATAAATAGGGCATTATAGGCAGCATCAGCAGTGAGGAAAACAAAGCAAGGTTTACTTAAAATGTAATAAAAAAAAATAGAGGAAGTAAAGGCTGCCAGCAGCAACAATAATAAAAAATTATCACTTTTCATCTTCAAAGTTAAACTGCTGCCTTCAGATATTACACACTGTTACACAGTTTTATGGTGCTTGATAATTAGATCTATCATGGCTTTGTAAATAGTTGTATTCCCCCATGATGCCATTTTCTTTTTGAAATCTTAGAATTTCAGGTCATTAAATGTTCACTTCATTTT
Source organism: Poecilia latipinna (assembly GCF_001443285.1). Classification (NCBI taxonomy): domain Eukaryota; kingdom Metazoa; phylum Chordata; class Actinopteri; order Cyprinodontiformes; family Poeciliidae; genus Poecilia; species Poecilia latipinna. Next base: position 373,542 of record NW_015113804.1, read on the forward strand.
TAGCACTTACTTCTTCCTTGCAGATTTATGTCAGAGCCATGCAACAGTGTTTTTCTTCAGTAAAAAGCAGACCTTTTTAAAATATTTACCCATCATAAGCATCTCATCTGACTCTATTTGCAACACCAATTTCTCTTTCAAAAGCAAGGCTTAAAAGTGAACTCATTCTTTGTGGGGTTTTACTGAGGTATGCATATGTGGCTTTGTTCAAATTCAAAAAGAGTCTAGCAGGAACTCATAATGCAGAGGGGGAGTAGTTTAATAAGTTAGTAACCGATTAAAAAAGCATTCAAGTGTCTAATTACTCTAGATCAGATCCAGTATATTTATTAGAAGTATTTTGTGACCTCTAGATGCTATAATGACCAAAAGATTGTATTGATGGTAACTATTTCTGACCTTCTTAAGTGTGGCTAGAGTGTGCATACGCCATAAGGGTACCAGATACAGAGAAAAAGAAAAGGTCCAAAAATCGAATCTTGAGGAACTCCTCCAGAAGGAAGGGATGGACATATTTCTTTATATTACCATAGAAAATATTTCACTTAGGTAGGCTTAAAATCCTCCAAAAAGCTACACATTATACTGAATCGCAATTGTCATCTTTGCATCAGTATGTGAAATAATGCAATGGTGAAAAGTTTGCTTGATTACAATATTTGATAAGCAATGACAATTAATGTGCCATGCATTCAAAATCTGCTTTTCAATAACACATTTGGCCACTTGAATGGAGTCTTACTGTTTGCACCTGACATAAATCTTGGCCACTCAGACAATAAAGCTGAGATTGGGACAAAATGATGATGGGAAAAAAAGAGAGAGAGAGAGAGAGAGAGAGAGAGAGAGAGAGAGAGAAAACAATCAAGAACAACCACAATTGCATTATTCTATAATCTTCTTCTTCTCTGCTTTCAGCTATTCCACAGCAAATCATTTGTTTCCATTTAGTCCTATCCTTTACATCATCCACCTTCACACTAACTAATTTCTTGCTATTCTATCCCATTCTTGCCATTCTGTTTTTTTTTTTTGTTTTGTTTTGTTGTTTTTTTTTCAAAGAAAATTCAGCAGCTCTCATTCTCAAGTAATATCTTTTAAATTATTGGATTATCCATTTATTGCCAGTGAGTAACAGCATATTCTATCTGTCATATTGGTGGTGTTTTTGAGAACATTTTTGTTAATTTTCTTACAGAATAGTTTGTAGGTTGCAGGCTGTTGAACTATCTATGATTCATTGTAGCCTCTATAGCTGACAGGCATTTAATCAAAACACAATGTTTGAAGATTGCAGGACTTCACTTTATTGAAGTACATGCCAGAAAATAAATGACCCCTCCCTCCTCCAACTGTTGCAGTATAAATTCGCAATGACGGCAAGCTATATAAAGTTTCAATCCTGAGTTATAGTGCTTTTATTTAATCAGACAAATACCACTGCTGTGCCTGGCATTGGAGCTGTAGGTTGCTCACAGCAGACCAAAATATTCCACTTTCCAAGAATGAACATCCACAGAAATGGTTTCTTCCGACTGAGGGACTGAAGGGGGCTTTTGCAAAGTTTTCAACAATGAAACATAAATTGAGGCTGTGGGCTCTGGAGGTTTCTGCCTTCCTTATTCCAACCATTTTATGAAAAAAAAAAAATGAAACTATTCTTTAAAAAGACAATAAAGCAGAAGTCCACAAAGTTAAAATTGATTTTTCCTTCTTCCCTTTACCGTGAAGGTAAAAGTTGGTTTCCTACTTCAGAAAGATTTACAAATTTTATAGAACACTGTGGATATAATAAAACACGAAAATGCAAAGTGAACACACAAATATAATAAGTACCAGAAGCATTACATTTTGCCCACCCGTAATAATGTTCTGAGGTGAAAAGGCTTTATAACCAGGAGGGTTTGTCAAAAAGTAAAATACATGCTTCTTATTTATGGAACATCAATAATATGGATGTACTGTCTACAACTTGCTCTGTTGATTAACTCACTTCATCCGCATCTGCTCTCATGGGCTTGTTTCAGCAACCTCAATCAATAGCGATTCTGTTTGTTAAACAGCCACATGAACCTGAGTTATATTTTTAGCAGCAGCATAATCATTTCCTGCATAGCCATGCTGATTCTAGGTTACGTGGAAAACGATTGCGTCAGCACATTAAAAACATAATTTGTCATAATTTGTGTATCTGTCACTGTGGATATAAAGTGTCCTTCATTAATGAAATTAATTTTGTATTGCTATCATTTGACTTTAGCTGTACTCTAAAGGTGCGTCTCAATAAATAAGTACATCATTTCAGTAATTTAGGTTAAAAAAAATGATAATTCATTAATGTAGAACAAGATGAAAAAGTATTTTGAGAAAGAAACTTTTTTTTTTTTTTTTGCCCTACACAATCATAAGAAAGACTAAATGTCCAGCAGTCACTGACCCCTTCCACAAAGGATCATTGCTACAGAAGAGGCCTCTTTACGGAGGAGTGTTTCTGATCATATTCATAGAAAGTTGAGTGGAAGGAAAGAGGGTGCCAGAATATTGTGCACAGCATTGTGAGGTTTGTGAAACACTTTTTTTTATTGATCTTGCGTAATATTCTGACTATGCAGAAATCCACAAAAAGATCAGTAATCTAAAGCATGGACATGTTTACACTTGCTCCAAGAGTCAATTAAAAACAGACAAATAAGTCACTGGTAAACCTAAGAGGCATGTTCTCAGACTCTGAAAAGCGGGAAGAAAATGCAAATTGAAGGTAGAAAGATTTTATTCACTATCCCCGTCCATTTCCTTCACCTTCCATTTCAAAGCTCTTTTGTCTTTGTTGTAGACTGACAGCTTGCAAAAGAGAAGAAATAAAAGAAGAAACAAGCTATTTTCATCAGAGTCAGTTCAACATCTTTTTGAATAGATACATGTTATTCCCATGACCTCACTTCAAAATTGTTCACTTCTTTTATGGAAACAGGCTCCTTTTAAATCATATCTTGTTTCACACCTTATGCCATGATTATAAGACACAGTTTTGAAAAAATGAAGTAGGGCATATTTTTTTCAGTCAGGCAATAGTCCAAGAATAGCTCATTGTTGAAATGCAAATCTTAAGATAAATCTTTCCACATATTAAAGAAAGACTTTCAGACATAATTTAGCTTTTTATCTGTCCCATTAAACAGTAGTGTTGTGCTTTCCAGCAGCGTTTGAACAAGTCTACAGGTGCAAACTGAAAATAAAGTCTGTGCTAACAAACAAGCTTTTTCACTGCAGAGGTCAACATTTCTGCTTTTATCCGTCATGCTTTGGTTTCATTAATTCACACTCAAAATGTATCTCCTGTTGAGAAAAACATGCAGTCGCCCGACATGAAAAGCATAAATGATAGGGAAAGACATGAAGCAAATCTGTTCTGTTGTTACCACAGTTGGCTTAACACAAACACAATTTAAGAGAAAAACAGCTAGTATACAGCCTTTATTCTGCTCATGACCAGATTCAGTGGAGGTTACCATAACTACAAAGTTACTGCTGTTACTGGACCACGAATCTCATAATTACATTACAAGCAAATGTTATTATTAATGCAAAAGGATTTTGCATTAAAGTTAATGCAAAATTAACTTTAAGATGTCACAACTGACTGAAGAACAACCATGATATTCGCTTATAATTTTCCAGGAACCTTCACTGAAAATAGCACCAAAAAAAAAAAAAGCATGAAATGACAGGAAATTTCCTCACTTAGTCATCATAAATATATAAAATCTTCCCTCAAGCTGGGGTGCATCTTCGCCTCAAGATCTTAGGGTCTAAACTAAATGTTTCATAGCCATCCATCTGTTCCATAAAGCAAAGCCTGGCTGCAGTGTGTCTGTTAGATAATTTAATTTTTGCTGCCCCAGCTATAAAACATTTTTAAGTGAAAAATGGCTCAAATGTTTGATTTGGGGTTTCTACATTTGGTGATGTCTTTCACACAAATCCAAACTGATGCTAGGTTTCCTGCTGTTTTTTTTTTTTTTTCATATTGGCTATACCTCAGTCGGGTAATGCGTGCTTAATTTGGTTGAGCTGTTTCTACGTCAAAAGAGGAATGCCAGGTTGCTGAGAATACACACCCTTTGTACGTGAGTCCCCCAAAAAAATCAGTAGAAGAACTTAAGTGAATGGTTAAGTCTGAGGTGTTAAAGATTGTTTGCTTAAAAACACATCTAGTTAAACAACCATTTATAGATGTTCAAATTTAGTGCTCAGCCTTTCAAGTGGAGCAAAACCTTGTCTAAATTATATAAATATATTGTCACACAACTATGTGACAGGCAGCACATCAGAACTAAAGAATAAGAAGTAATTATAGGAATATAATTAAGGTATTCTAATGAAGCACAGGCAAATGCCTGGCCGATCCTTCTTATAAAAGCAGGTGTTTATACTAAATCTCTTATACACAACGAGGGATCTCTGTATAAAACAACGAAATAAAAGAACAGGATATTAGACGACGGAGAGGTGGATGCCCGAGGTCCAACTGAGAAAAATCTCTCCAGCAGATAAAATACTAGGATCATCCAGCTTTTGCCACATTAGGCCCAAATTGGCAAGAATCCCTAGTGGTCACACTGCTAAGGAGAAACATTTATCATACAGCCTGAGCTGATTATTGAAAGAAAAATTGAGAGGATTTTTTTTTTTTTTTTTTTTTTTTTTTTTTCAATGCATACAAAAACTCTCCTAAAATCTTCAAATCGTT
>NW_015113804.1:381380-393323 GCF_001443285.1 Poecilia latipinna
CTGTAAAGGAAAAAAATTTTTAAAAAACCCTGGGCTAATTTTTAAAAAAAAAATTAGGAGGTTTTTTTTTTTTTTTTTTTTTTGCTTTTCTCAATGCATACAAAAACTCTCCTAAAATCTTCAAATGCTTTCCATCTTGTGGTTACTATGGATACATTTATTTTAACTTTACGTTTCCAAGGTAATTTTTGAGATGAATATCTACCATTGATGGAGTTATCAAAATTGCTGTTCAGTTGCACAAATTCAAGCAGTGGAAAAAAAGAGAAAAGGAGCAATAAGCTAGAAGCTGAAAAGAAATGTTGCTCATAAACCTTCATAAAGAATAAAATGTTTATTTCATATATCCATATTACTATTATTAATATTATACTCTTACAAATAAAACAATAATTAAAAATGAAAATTAACAGGTGACTTTAATTCTTGCAGGCTTAGTCATTTTATTAATGACATTTGCTTGTAATGTAATTATGAGTCATTTATGACAAACAAAGACAAGGACAGAGTGACCTGTAAAGTTTTTGTGTGCGTGAGAAATGCAATAATTTTGATAGCCTTTACCTACGTATTTTTTTATTATTAGCTACCATTAGACTTGAATAATAAAAAAAGTAATATACCTTAATAGTGCACAGATGCAATGCAGACGTCGAGCTTTGAAGCCACCTCAAGTATAAGCAGGCAATGAAGTGACTACAGAATGTTAGAAATTCTAAGCGTTTGCTACTCTTAATATCATTCAAAAGATTAAACAAGATTTGTAGATACTTTATATCAAATCTAAAGTTCTAATTGGCTTATGTACATTAAAAGGCATGAATTATTCAAAACACAGACGGCTTTGCTGTGCCATGAAGAACCTTCTTTGCTGACATGGCTGAGGAAAGAGGAGCTGCAGGAGCAGAGGGGAAGTAGTCAATCTCACTTTTAATGTCATCGTGCTGGAGCTAAAAAGCCATTAGTCTGGTTTATGCTGCATTCACACCATGTGATTGAAAATATGCTAATGACCTGTGAACGTTCACATCATCAAACACCTCAAGATGGTGTATGATTAGAGAGCTGGCCAGGTGAAAGTTAAAAATGCTGCATTAACTTGTGTTTGATTTAATTAGACGCAATGACAGCTTTCTGCAGATGTACGATGGAGCCTTACCTTTAAACCATTTCTGTATTATATAAGGACAGTTGAATAAGTCTGAGATTTTGGCGAGTCATGATTACAACTCATGTAAACATGTGAATTTATTACAGTAATTTAGGACAGACTCCTTAACACAAAAAAAGAGAGAGAAATGTGTTTAGCCACAAATAAAAACTAATGCTAGCACATAAAAATACATAATGGTTTTATTCAAATAATAAAATCTAGAATTTAGACTAGGTGATAGTCAAATTCCATGTATCCAACATATTTCACAAAGCACACTAAAGTTTAGTTTGAAACCACCGCTGTATTATGATTTCACTCAGAGTTTGCGGCTAAGGTAATTCAATTAAACGTCTCAGCAGAACATAAAAAAGAGAAACACATCACTGCTAAAGGAAATATAAAACCTGTTGCTGTGGGTGGAAGAATAAAGACAAACATTAAAATATTCCTTCATAAGCATTATATAGTTTCAATACTCAGAAGTTTTCCAGTTTGACAATATGACTCACATTAATGTGACAAACCGTTGTTGCACCTAGAAAACCTTTGACACAAGATGGAGAGACTTTGCTTTACAGACGCTGATGCAAATTTACGCTTGTATTTTCTCCCTCATCCAACTTTGCCCAAGCTTTCCACCGTAAACAATCAAAGTTTATTTTCCATCACAGCAGTCAAAACATTTTCTGCAAATCGCTTGCAAACTTCAGCCTGGAGCATCCTCTGGGAATTTTACACAAATTCCCTAATGGAAAGACTTTCATTTCTTTGAAGTAATTTAAACTCCTTAACCGCATCTTTGAAAGTTTCTACACTATTTCCAGGGGGACCCATTCGTCATCGACAATTGGGCCGTGCACAAAATATTGCAACAATTGAGGTGCACTTCTTTGCATGTAAAGCATACTCTAACAAGGAGTCACTCTACTGTCATCAAACATAAGCCCAAAGGGAGTTGTTACCTCTTTCACGTGCAACAACTCCCTTTGCAACAACTGCCTCTTGACACACAAAGTGTCACAAGGATTCTTTTTATGATCTGATGTTGTATAAACAAAACATAATCTTACACAGTCATGAAAACAATTTGCTTTACTCCTGTGCTTTGGACAAGCCGAAGCAGAATAATACCAGAAGATTTGAAGAAACAATTACCTTCTTGTGTGGGAAATGCACTGAAGTAATGGCTGTAGGGAATAGTGTAGGTAAGTATGAGAAAACAATCACATAGTTAGTGCATCTGGAGCTCCATTTGCTTAGCCCTCCAGAAAGCAACTTCTCATCTGGTTGTTCCAACATCTCGGTGCCTCATTGGGCAGCAAGCCAAGTAATACATTCTCAGTTCAGTTTTTACTTTAAAAGAAGGCTTTTCCTCGAGGTAAAAATCCTTTGGTTTTGTTTTAAGTGGTTTTCTTCCAAGAAAAACAAACTGCATCCTCTTCATGGTCTCCCCAATTATGTTTCCTTAGTTTCCCTCGTCCACCCACAGGTAAAAAATATCATCCTAATTACTTTCCATGGTGGTGCATTTGCTGCTTCAGGATATATGAGCACCAAACAGATTACAGCTTCATAACACATTGTTTCTCAGCCAAAACCCCTCCAAAATGGCCCTTCGGAGGTTTTCCTTAAAGATTCCATAGGGTCAAAACTCTGCGGCAGACCCAGAATAAGCTCTACCACATAATGGGATCTCACTGAAGGAACTCTAAACCATAGGACTTTAACTTTTAGCTGTTTCTCTGCTTCAATACACTTCTGTCAAGGTGTCAGTACACCTGGAAAACCTCCAGACTGAATACTGAGGAGGTGATTCAAGCATTCGATTCAGGTGTGTTGGACCAGGGACACATCTAAAAGTTGCAGCACACCGTCCCTTTGAAGACATCTGCTCCAGAATGTTGTTGGTAGGCTGTTCTTCCTACATGTGTTGCATTTGCAATCCTAACTTTGGCTACTTGGATACCAGCCATTGAGTCTGACTTCTGTGCTACCTGTTTTCATAAATAAACCTCTATGAATACATTACTTAAACTTGTCTACTACATTAACCTTAGTCGGACAGATGGACAGATGATTGGTTGGATGAATGGATGATGTAAAGGCAGACGGATAATCTGTCTTCACAATGATACATGTAACCACAGTTATGATTAATTGGTTAATCAGATGGAAAAAAAAGTGGCCACGCATCCGAACAGCAAGAATAGCTGTAGCTTATTCTGTGAATATCAGTAAACAATTATTTTTATATTACTCAGGCCGCATATCAAAGCATTTAGAAGACCCACCAAAGCAATAAGCTAAACAAATAACTGCCCACAACAAAATTACTACAATCATTTCTTAGTCAGGTCCTAGATGTCAACTGGGTCCACTTTGTGGTTTTGTTTATGGGATTTCAAGGGTTTGTCGCCTGAAGTTTCAGGTTTCACAGTTTTCCTTGAGGATTTGTAGTTTCTGGCTCCCCACACAGCTAATTAGGAACTCTGTTCCACAATGGACTGCCATCTTAGCACAGCTAAACAGAATCTAAGTCACCCAGTGGACAACTATATTTGCAATAACATTTTTCTGAAAATCATTGCAGATTTAGGGGATTTACTTTCACGACATTTTGGTTGATCCCCAGCATTATAGCATTTTAGGGCCAATTTTAATGACAATACTTAAGTCGCTGATTTGTCAACCATTAAAAATTAACAGGTGGCTTTGTTTCCTTTTGCTTCATTGGCTATTACCAATCCCAGCAAAAATCAGCTAAGGCCAGCTATAAAATAGTTTTTGTCTGCTCGACCCTCCAACCCTTTTTATTTCTTACAAATTTGAGGTCCAGAGCCAGTCACTTTGCTTCATTCATTTTCAGGCAGGCCACAGAAATAGATGAGAGAGCAATTCTGAAGCAAAATCAGAATAATAAAACGGGAAACAAAAGGACTGCTCATCTTGCAGAGTAGGCGAGCCTGAACACTCAGCTGAAGTTCGAAAACATTCCCTGCTGAGGCAACCCTGCACACAAAAAGATATAAAGAGAGGAAGACGGCAGGAAAAAGATTATTTTCATAAAATGAAGCTCATACAGGCAAAATATGAGGCCACCATATGGCAAGGCAGTTGGAATAAGGTGCAAGTGCACAGAAGGATAGGGACATATATAGAGACAGTTAATGGGACTCAGCTGCTGCCTGTTGTCTCATCAGACCACCCCTCAACCTCTCTTTGCCTCATGAACAACTTGACTTGGCCTTGTGGTTGCTACACACATCTATTTCATTTATTTCTTCAGGTGCATCCGTTTGGTCCTGATACATTGGAATATATAGTAGAGTATGTAGTAAAGTTGTGAAAATAAACCAATTCCAAGGATAAAGTCACTTACCCCTCCTGAAACTTTCAGTCACAAAAAATCAGCATGAGAATCTTCTTCTAGGGAAAGCTACTTTAAAGTTTTTTTGAGGTTTTCCAAAGTAAAATACACCAAAGCAACCATGCACACGCGGAATACCAAATTCTCAATTTATTATTTTATACAGAGACAAACGTATCGATTTTGTTTTGCTCTTTGCTCAGCTGCTGAGAAATATGAACTCTGAAATTGAAATTAAACAACAACCTAAACCACAGCAGCATACTAACACTTATCTGGTATAACATTATGACCACCTCCTATCCTAACAGTGTTTGTCCACAATCTGGGCTTTACAGCCCTGCCCTTTATGTTATGGACTCTACCAGCCTGCTGAAGGCATTCTTTGGTGGCTTCAGTGGTGATTCTTGCATTAATTTTCCTGGTGAGCCCCTCCCTCTGTGCACCACGGCATCCATCTCACTCTGAGATGAACTAGCTGCTTAAGGCTCTGCACTGACCACTACAGACCCATAGAGAAATCTGGCAAGCAGCTGAAGAAATAAACGACTATTTGTATGCTGGAGAGTGATTAATGGGAGTGGGACCAGGATTAGGTGAGTAGAATCAAAAGAAGCAAACTGGGGACATGGCCCTCAGAGCTCAAGTAAGCTTACTAATGAAACAGACCTAAGTAAGTGACAAAAGAAAGCACCGAGGTAAAAAAACAAAATAAATAAAATTGGACAAAACTAGACTAGCAGTGCTTTAGCAATAACGAACCCCGATAATGTTGAGTTCAGTTCCTCCAGGTAAGGGCCGTGAACTTTGGGCTAAGTAGCGACAGCTGCTGACAAATATCCTCGAATGACAGAGTCATATCATCAGTTAATGATGTTCACAAACCCCAAAAACAATATGACTGAGATTTTGCAACTATTCCTGCCATTTCTTCCTGCTGTTGGTTCCTTGAGAGCATCGGTAACTATTAAAAAGTGTTACAGTATTATTGAATGCAATCATTTCATCCTCTTTAGTGGTACAATTACACAACTTAATGGACCTTGTGTATGGAAGAAGCTTGTTTAGTAATGGGTTTTATTTTCAGAGCAGTATTTAAGTTTGTGTACAAATAGATTTGTGGCTATAAAGTAAAACAAACAATTACAACTCCTTTTGACGTGACTTTTATCATTACCACCAAATATCGCAATATCGTCAAGAATATCATCTCTATTCTTGTCTGTCTGCATTGTTTCTAATACAGGGCAAAATGTTCACTTGCTGTCTAACATGTCCCAGAAATAATCAGTTATCAGTGTCACCTGCCAGTGGTCATATTGTTATGCCTGTACAGGGTATGCTTGTTTTGATACATTATTGTATACCAACACTGAAACTGATAATTCATCCTGAATAGTCCTTCAAGTTAACGTAAGATCTTTGCAAATTGTATGAATATTTAAAATCACAGCTTGAATCAACCAATTGCTGCACCCAAAGCAACCATAATTTACTCTACTTACATAACAATAAGAACATGTTTTTTCCCCCCCCCTCTATATCATCAGCCTCCTGCTGCACTCTTCTCACAGGGAGAGTCCTGGATGACATGCCAGCAGCATTGTCTTCCGCTGCTTGTTTGTAGAATGACAACTCCCCCAATAGGTGAAGCTTTGCACCTTCCAGGAATGAAACAAGTCTGTCATAACAACCAGCACAGCGCAGTGGGAGCTTACAGACAGCTCAGATGATCTGTTTTTTTGCCTCCGCCGGAGAAAAGTAAAACTCAACACAACGCCTTTGGTCATACAGCCAGCTCTTGGATACTGCGCTGACACAAGCTCAGGGATATCCACAGCAAAACCATGTCAAGTCATGCCTTCAGCATCTTCAGGAAGATTAATGATCAAGACCATTCTGACAAACTCCCCTGATCAGCTCTCACTTCATAAGTAACCCAGTGGGTTTTCAGTCATCACCTGAGGTACGACGTGGGTGACTTCACTTTAAAGTGAAAGGAAAGGAATTGATCAATTATGTAAGTGCAGTGCAAAACACTTACAAGTAATTTTGCCCAATTGAAAATGTGAAATTACAATTTTTAACAGACATTGTGAAGCTGACAGAAAATCTGTGTTAAGTTATATGAGGGTTGTATATTTTACATATTGGTGGTTGCAAACAAGTTCTTCTGAAAGCTCTTCATCTCGCATGCAGACAGTGAACTAAATTGAGATGACATACAATTAGCGTCATCTATCTTCTATCCGGTTTGATATATATGCCATTTGAATTTCCCCATTTGCCTGTCTACCTCCCAGCAGATTAGCTCCACGATCTCCAGAAAAATGACTTGCCATCTGTTCCAAAATATTTTTAAAATGGAAATCTAAGATTTAAAAATTGTTAACAGATATACTACATCACACACAGGTGCTTCCTGGGGCAATTCACTGAACGGTTTTCATAAGCTTGACTTATTTCGACTCTTGACAGTCAGAAAGGAACAATTTGAGGTTCAGGTGATGTAAATGGCTCTTAGCACCAAAAGAAAAAAAACATAGAATGTAAAAAAAAAAAAAGAAGAAGGAATTATTCCAGCCCCGTCAGCCCAGATAAAGCCTATTTTTAAACTGGGGTTTGCAAATGGAGCGCCAACAGGATGGCATCACCAGGGAGTCATTGCACCCTGTGAATATGAAGGAACTGACTGTGCAGTCACACGAAAACCATCTCAAACCTGACTGGAAAACTTTGTTGCGTTTGCTCTCCTTTTCTTCCTTGTTGTGAACTCTCTGTCACTTACTATTAAAAAGAAAAAAAAAACCTGCTTGGAAATTTTCCAGAGTGTATTTTTTCCAGGTTAGAACAACAATATAACTTCAAGGGGACATTTATATTATTAAATTATTTAGTGTAGTTAATTATGAGTTTTGTCTTTCCAACTTGTTAACAACCTGTGGACTTTTCAGTCAGACCTAAGAGAAAACGACAAATACTTATTCAACTTTCAGCATAAAGAATTGCACAGCATCACGGTATGGATAGATTCTCTGCAGTCGAATCCTATGCTGAGTCTTATTTGATCATTTCAATCAATAGATCTTTCAGTGGTTCCTTCAAGATTACTTACGGATGAAAAACTACTTTTGTTCTGGGATGCTGTTCTGGGATTTCTTCTTTGAAGAAACATTTAGCTCTTTTGGATGAGTCAGTGCCTCTATTGGTTTTGTTATGAAATGTTACAAAGAGATGACATTTCTTTGTAACATTTATTTATGGGCAATAAAGATGAATGGATACATTGTTGGAAAAATCTGAAAAGTTGTACACGGCCTTTAAAGGACATCTGATGTTAACAATGATATTTTATGTCCAAAGATTATGTAAAATAGAAAATGATGGTAGGATACTACTTATATGCAAAGATGTCTATCTCCCTTGAACTTACTATACCACTACAAACTTCCTTATTTATTTCATTTTTATGTGTTAGACCAACATAAAGTTGCACATAGATAGTTTAGGTTTTGAGTGATAAAATCTGAAAGTGTGGTGAGCATTTGAATTTAGCCAATAAATCATGAGCTGTAGAATCACTTCCATCCAAAGCTGCCTCTCTCCACCAACTTTAAACATATAGAGATTGAACTTGATTGAACATCCCTACAATAGTATCCCTGACTTGTCTGATGTGTTTTTTGGTCTTCACTGTGCTTGTTGCTTCCCTAATATTTGCTAATAAATCTCTGAGGTCCCTCACTTCATTCTCAGAACCTTCACTAAATAGCAGAGATTAAATTATGCAGGAGCAGATTCTATTTTCTAATTTGTTGACTTCTAATGGTAGTTGACTGTTCCAGATTCTTTTAGGGATATTAGTGATCAGAGGCTCTAAATACTGGATTTTTTTTTTCTTTTTTTTTTTCTTTTTTACTTAATGGCCATGCATCGTTTTGTTTTCTACCTTTAAATTATGTGCTACTTTGTGTTGGTCTATCACATTCTTAATAAAATTAAGATGAAGCTTATGGTTGAATGTGAAATGTGAAAAAATTAAATGGGTATAAATACATCTGCAAGACACATATTAGATAGAAATATATTCAAATTAGACATAATTAACCTACCTTTCAACGGTTTGAATATTTTCTTTTTACCATTTTGTGCTGATTCATAAGCACAAAATGTAGAAAAATTACCCAAAGGGCACCCACCTCTTCTGTAGAAATGTTCATATAAAGTTATTAGTTTTCTGATTTCACCTGCAGCTTTTTTTCTGCTAAGTCCAGTAAATGTCAGTAGACTCAGGGATGAAAAACCACTGAGTGCAAAATGCACTTTATTTGTTCTCAGTAGCTGTTTTGTTCCTTGTTTTTTTCTGTCTCTCTTTAACCCTCGTACCACAAACTAACCCTTACTCGTGTTCTAAAAATGCTCTTGACATTTTTCCGCAGCACTGCTACAACCTCGAAAAAGCAAAAGATCAAGAGGAGATAGAGCTATTATTCACTGATGTCCTTTTGTGTGATGTTACCACAGAGGGGAAAACAGGACTTCTTTTTTTCATTTTATCTATCTACTTAAACCTTTTCCAAAATGCATAAAGGGCCAACACAGGCACCAACTCAGAGTTATTAGAATGATAGATACATATTCACATGTATACAGTTCTGCTCTGAAGTTTAAATACACCAATCATGGGTATGACTGGCATATCAAATTCAAGTTATTACAGTGTTTTTCAATTATTCTTTTTTCACATCAATTGATTTATAATCTCTTGATTCTCGCTCTGTTCGAAAAAACCAAATGTGTTCTCAGTTGCTCACTATTTTGCCTATTTTAGTCAGTGTTCTAGTATCATTGTACTAGAACCACTGTTGCTAATCAAAACCTCAGCATGATGCTGCCACCACTGTGCTTTAAAGTTGTAACAGTGCTCTTACTTTACAAAAATGAACTCACTTTGCCTCTTCCAAACAAAATATCAAATCGTGGCCAAATAACTTCCTGCTTGTGTTGTCTGAACATAAAACATTTCTTCAGAAGGCATTTGGCTTGTGTTTAGTCAGGCTTTAAGATATTGATTTTGGAGCAGGTGCTTCTTTCTTGGCCAGCCTCTTCTAAGTCCATGTTGATTTATGTGCACGGTGGTGATGGTGTTCCAGTTTCCAGCTCATGGCAAGCTTGAGCACTGATTCCCCAGGTTCTTCATACTAGCAACTTGCTTTAATCTTAGGATGACAGTCAGTTTGGGTCAGATAGATTAAACTTGGATCCAGTTTGGTGTTCTGACAAAACAATGATCCCTCACATATATCAGACCTGATTTTTAATGAAGCAGGATAAGTTTGGAATGGCCCCAACCAAAGCTCTGTTGTAAATGTATTGAAAATTGGGGTTCAGGCTAGGAAACTAACTTAAATGAGTTCCAGCATTTCACAAAAGAGCTGTGGTCAAACATCCAGCCAGAATGAGAACAGAAGCTTGTTGATACAGATATTAGTTATTGAAATATTAGTGAGCTATTTGTATATATTTTATATACATATATACATAGCTTTTGTCATGTGTATCATAGGGAAAAAAAAGATTTGCAGTAAATTAAAAATTGGAAGATATTCATTGTATAAAATAGGATTAGGCTGCCATCAGATGTGGCACTTGCAGTTTCCCGTTTTTCTCCTCAGGTAAATTCAGAGTGTCAGTTTTCAATTTCAGTCTGTGGAGTGATGTTTTGTTATTCTCACACACAGTTCAGGCTTTGAATTGATAAGAAGCTGGTGGAGTCTTAGCTTTATAAACAGAAAAGATTCATTGCTTTCCTCCTTTTGCCCTTATAAGTGAGTTCAAATTTAAAAGTTGAAGTACTCTTATTACTCTGTAGTAAAGCTCTGTTTCATGTCAATCATGATAGTTACAAATTGAAATGCTATCATTGAATGATTTCATTCTTAGACGGACTTAGAATGTCGATATGGGTGAAGTCATTATTCTTATATATTTGTTATCTTGAGGATTTTTATGAGAATTTGTGTGGAAATTTCTCCATCCTTGATAAAGCTGGCTGAGGAATTACACACAAGGGCTTAACATCTATCGCCAATTAAACTATGGAGTGTCTCCTGAAAAGTCACCAACAATATAGCAGGAAGGTCCAGGAAGTCGGGAGAAGTTTTAAAAGCTTGATCAATGACACGTCAGATAAAAAGATGAGAGGAGAATAGATGAAAAGCCACCAGAACAAGTGAGACGTGAAGTTCTGGTCATCTCAAGATAAAAGCCATCAGGAATGTGCCAAAGTGACAGGAAATTTCTTTGCCGTGTTGAAGCTAACAGCACCTGCATTGCTCATCTGCATTATTTCTGACACCGTGTCTCTGCTGCAATCAAGAAGCCTATTGTTTTTCTCCAGCCCTTACCGAGAAGATTATTCTGTGTGACTCCTAAAGAGATTTGCTTCCTTTTATTCATTGGGGAGCTTCCTGGCAACACAACCAGGCGAGTAATTCTTCATTTCTCAACTATTATGCTGAGTTTGGGTACCGGCTAGAATCCGAAATATTCCATCCAGACATCTAAATCTGTTAGCCGAACACTCTTTAGAGTGCGCGCCTGCTTCAAACATAACCCAGGCCAGGCGTGGGGACGACAGCCTGGAATCCTTTGGCAAAGAGAGATAGACAAACATTGGACTGCTGTCCTTACTGTGAATCTGAGATCTGTAACTCCAGAGCTTCCACGGACACGAGGTGGGAATATTCTGTTACTTGCAAAAAAGGACAAAGAACTTCAACCCTTCTGCTATTCTGTTAGAGAAGCCCACCATCAGACAAACAGGGATACTTTTATAAAAGATTTCATAAATGTATATATTAGCTGACTGGGGGCAAAGTCATAAATTGATGCAAGTAGCTCATGGTGATTCTTCTCCTAATCTTTGGAAAATGCCTTTTCATCTGTGTTTGAAAATAAGTCATTATTATAATAAGTGAGGAGAAATTAAGCACCTGGTCTTGAGTGCATGCTAATTGAAAAAAGAAATTGGTAACTAGATTAATTAATGGTGAAATATACAATAGAAGACAGATTTTATATATATTTGTCATTTGCCTCTGCTAATGACATCTTCAATACATTTTTTGATCCCAGGCATAATTTATGGACTGAACAAACAGAAACAGTTACCATATTACATTTGGAACTGTTGATTTTATTTTTGAACCATTTTTTAATGTGGATCATCTACCAGGAACACACTCCAAAAATAAAATCAACAGTTCCAAATGTAATATGGTAACTGTTTCTGTTTGTTCAGTCCATAAACTATGCCTGGGATCAAAAAATGTATTGAAGATGTCATTAGCAGAGGCAAATGACAAATATATATAAAATCTGTCTTCTATTGTATATTTCACCATTAATTAATCTAGTT
>NW_015113804.1:397820-398243 GCF_001443285.1 Poecilia latipinna
AATTGACGACAAACTACATCTCCCATAATGCATTCCGACTGTTACCAGCCAACATTATGGCTTCTCGCCACTAGAGAGCACTAGAGTCACCTCATGCTGCTTATTGATTTTCCCAGCGAATAAAACTGAGACATCGACAAGCTAACATCAAAACGTCCAAGAAAAGAAAAATCGATTTACAAGTAAGACTGAGAATGAAGATGTGTGTGAGTTGGTGTCAGGGCGGCAGGTCGCGCTAGACTTTTTTTGCTGTCCTTATCTTGACCAACAACATAAAAAAAAATTTAAAAAAAAATCGGTCATGTACTATTTTTATCCGTGAAATCACATTCATATTAACATCGGCTATTTATTTGCATTTTATGCGGTTTAGTTAATATTCACCATGAATCCAGATCCCATCACAGTTTAAGCAGATAAATG
>NW_015113804.1:402825-480765 GCF_001443285.1 Poecilia latipinna
CCGTTGAGGGTGGCCAATATGCTGGAGTGGCCCTCGGTGAAATTGAGTTTGACATCCCTGATGTAAACGCTTGAGAAGAATTGGAAGAGATATTTTATCAACAATTAGGAGGACATTGTAAGATCATATGTTTAAAGTTAAAGGAACAAAAAAAGGAAGAATATTTTCTGAATTTGCTGCAGTTCTGATAGGATTTACAACTGGACATTTCTACCTTCAAGATGTCTAACATCAGCTCAAATTCATTTTTGCTACAGTCTGATCATTTTAGAATTGATGCGAAAGCATTCCGAAGGTTTTAGTCCCTGTATTTGCAAGCTGGCCAAAAATGTGATTTTCTTCTATTACACCATGGAGGATTCCTTGAAGTACTGTGGCAGCAACAAACATGAGTCTTTTAGTTTTCTAGGAACCATTTTGCTGAACAAAAGTCGAACATTCTTTTTCACTGCCATCATAGTAGCAGTCCAAAGTTTTTATCTATAAATGTTTGTTTGGCTCTGTCGTCAAACATTCGGAGGCTGAGAGAAATGATTAATGTTGCCAGACAAGAAATACATTCTGGCAATTCAGGTCAGCCAAAGGGAATGGATGACACAATGGTGGAAAATGATAATGCCATTTCTTTAATTTCCTGTCAATTGCTTGAGATAATGCATGTTCTGTGTTGTTTGAGATGGAGCAAAGATTCTAAAAGGAAACATTCTTTGGCCAAATGCACTCAGTGTTTTATTGAATGCAGCTTCCATCTTTGCACAATGAGCTCTTCCAGGCTCCTGTCCGGCAGGCAGATTTTAATAAAAGCTTGACGATGGTGAAAAAAATCATCTCAGATTTCAAAACATTCAGCGGCTTTTAAAAAGTAAAACTCACATGCTCGGCTTCGGCACCGCAGCAATCTGGAAGGTGTGAATTACTCTTTTAAGACCTCAGCCTTTTGAAAACTTTGTTATTCAACCTGTATGAAAAGAGAAGAAAATTCCTCCATCACAGACTGTTTTATACAAGGAAATTCTGTCATTGTGATTCTATTATCACGCTTGTAACAAAAAATTCCACTAAAACTTCAAATATCTTTATGATATTTAATGTTTTCGTTCAAATATGCAACTGCATGAGTTAGAATTTAAGACACAAAAGACCAGGGCAATTCAAAAAGTTCTCTCAGCTTGACATCTAAATTTACCATTTGTTTCTCTACACCTGATTTCCTCTCTTCATTTGCTAATTCTTACATCTGTACCTCCATCTGGCCAGAAAAGAATGAATTAACCTGTGAGCGAATAATCATTCGTCGCGAGAGCGAGTCGCTCAGCTCTGATGGAATTTACACAGATCCCACAGTAATTCTGAAATAATTTGAATCTGAATAACGCAGGGCAGAATAATCAACAAGTAATGAGAAATAAAATTGGTCATCTGCTCACATCTTTCACTATATCAGCTTCATCAACAGGCATGACTGCTCCCTTTCATTCCAAACAATCATCTTTAGAGGTCAGTCCCCCTTCTGTGCAGTTAATTTTGCCGAGAGGCATGAATGTTTCAGTCAGTACTGTATTGCTCATCACTCCGGAGACACAAAGGCCAAATAGCAGCCTATTCTGGTCTTCCTTTGTGGCATAAATGCAAATGTGATCTTGATTGGGCTTTTCTTTTTCATTTTTTTACTGAATTATCAGCGTTAAAAATCTATTTAGGGATAATCTGATTTCACTTAAAATGATCATTTATGACTAATTGGAACAAGTTTGTTTTTTCTGAGGAATGAAAATGTGCCAATTAAACCAAGAGACAAGAATTCATTTAGAAAATGAAACAAACTAGGAGAGTGCTTAACAAAGCCATTTAGAAGTTGTTGTTTTTGAATGATCTTTTAGCTCCTAATAAATAGATTTTTCACTGCAAAATTGTTTTTCAAAAGCAACATTTGACCTTTGATTCTCTTCTGAGGTAGAAACACAAAAGGAACAACGACCAGCTGCAATGTTCCAAAAACGCCATCGACGCGGATGCTTAGAGGCACCAGATGATCCTAATCTGAGAAATATGTTGATCAGCAAAATCTAATGTTGATAATAACAATTTGAGGATTCACAATATTTTTTTTGTATTACAGTATTAAGTGTATTTGGACAGCCTGCGTGTGGACCACAACACAGACCACAGCCAGATGGGTTCATGGTTTGTTATGCAACAATGAAAGCCTAGTAGCTGTTTGGGGTTCCTTTGCATGAATTATTGCACCAATGCAGCATGGCATGGAGGAGATATGCCTACAGCTCTGCTGATGTGTTAAAGAAGCCCAGGTTGCTTTAATAGTGACCTTCATCTCAACTGCATTGTTGGCTCAGGTATCATTCATTCCCCTCTTGACAAAACCCCATAGATTCTCGGGAGAGGGTATTGGTCAATCAAGCACTGCAATACATGCTCATTAACTGGCACCTTGGGCAGTGTGGGCAGGTGCCAAGTCCTTCTAGAAATAAAAACAGCATTTCCATAAAGCTCGTCAGCAGAAGCATCTTAAATTTCCTGGTGGACAGCTGCTCAGACTTTGGACTGTGCAGCAGTCACACAGGACTTTAAGGAACTTCAATAATTGTTGTTGAAGTTGCCTTTTCTTTATGCAACTAGGATAGGCATTTATTAAATGGTAAATAAATTATTCACATAAATAAAACGTGGAGAGCTATTAATGCCAAATGAAAAAAAAAATAATGCAAAAAATAGTCATATAACAGCAGAAACTATTATCCAGGTGTTCAACTTTAATTGCATAAACAAACTTGTCATTATTTTATCACATCTTCTGTTCATTAATCATTTATGTGGGGAGGAAAATAAAAGTAAACTTGGACTATTTTCTGAAGTGTTTTGGCAGTCACTGAGGTAAAATTTAAGGATAATTCAACAACTTGGATCTGGATGTTTCTCCTGTCAAGACAGCAAAGGTGTACAACACACATATGCATGCAATCTTTACTGTCATTCTACTTTCCATTAGTCACATAGTACATGACACTTAGAAATTAGTTTTTCCCTTCGTGAGCTCTTTGCAACAGAACAGCTGAACATGGCTGGAAGTGCAGAATCTTACAATAAACATCCGAGCTAAACGACTTTCTGCATCAAAGCAAACAGTAAAGAGAGACTCTGGAACAGCTACTGGGGGCAATAATAAGAAAAATGCTCTTGAGTAATCTCACTGATTCTTGCATAGGTTTTCATTTTACTGATTAAGTGCTGCTACTGCGTTAGGTTTGCAGGGAACGGAAGCACATTACGGTCTTTAATATGCTTGCATTTGTGCCCAGAGCAGCAAGCCTCACTGATGTCTCAACACTGCCATCTTTTGATAACAGCCACTAAGTAAAGCTCTTCATGTTCAAACAGCTCACTGATCAGAGACACAGAGAAGCACTTCAGCAAATGTGCCAGTCATGAGTTAAATAAAGGACAACAAATATCACTTCACGGGCTTCCTGTACATTCTAGCAAGGAAATATCTCTCAGCTGAATCCTTTCTGCTGGCGTCTGGCTTTATGGTCCGAACACTGCTGAACACAGATGAGAGTTTCTCCTGGAGGTGATGGGAAAGAACCCCGTCCCAGTATTTGCAGAGCAGAGAGCCTCCAGGCAGCAGAATCTTCTCAGCCAAGTCTATCAGAGACAAACACATGGTGATCAGTTTCTCTTGGTCCATGTCTCTGAAGCCGCTGGCGTTGGGCGCCATGTCGCTCAGGATGACATGAGCTCGGCCCCGGGGGAGGAGCTCCTGCAGCTTGTCGTGCGTGGCGGGGTCGGTGACATCGTGATTGGAGAGGAAGTGGGCCCCGTCCAGGGGTGGTATGTTGAGCAGGTCGATGCCGATGACTGTTCCACGTGGCGAGCCTTGATCTAAAACGACAGCCACCGGAACAGTTCATCTCCCTTCTACATGTCTTATCTGTTCACACAAACAACAGCCTGTGGCAAACTGAGCGATTAAAAAAAATAACACCAAAAACAAAAAGCAGAAGAAATAGTTGGCTCCCTTGTCATCTTTGATATCCCTTTAGTTGTCTCTGATTCTTATACATTTTTCAAAGACGAACTTGATGTTAACATAGGAATACCGCACTAATGTTTTTCCAAGTTACGCATATTTCAAATAAATAAAGTGACAAATTAACTTAAATTTCCCTTTTTCCAAACCAAAGATTTACTGATTAATGAGATTTAAACTAATCTTTTAGACTTTAAACATGCTTTATCTGTGCAATCCATCACAATCATTAACACATCTGCCTTTTTTTTTCTTTGGACAAAGTTACATGTTTGGTGGGTGATGATGTAGGACAAACTTATAATATCCATCTTCATTTACAGCAGCATCATTAGACAGCAATAACCTCAATGTGACAAGGATAACTAAGGATATTGATTAATGTTCGGATTAATTACGGGTTCCAAAACAATGAAACACTCAGGCCTGCATAATAAATGTGACAGTTTACTATAAGACAATAACCCTTTTTTTCTGGCTCATGTGGCAGAACATTATTCTCAAGAGGATTTGATATTTATCCACTGACTAATATGTATTTATTGCTAAATCTTTTGGAGTTACTAATGCATTGATTATGATTCTACACGTCAATACCAATTTCTGGTATTTTTTGTTAGCTGGCTTGCTGATTTTAATTTTGAATCTTTCACATTTTTCTTCTGTCTTGTTTTTTTTTTTTTTTAAAGTACAGTAACACAAAAGAATAAGATATTTGTGTACTATAGCAAACATTTTATGTAACCTTATTAGACATGCCAACATGCACAGGTCTGGCTCTCCAGGCAAGTCCACCTTGAAAGTTCAAGATGCTAAAACTAGTCTCCAAAAGCCCAGAGATGTCATGACGGGACCCACAGAACGTGCTAAATTTGATCTTGGCAATGCATTAAAAAAAAAACAAAAAAAAAACATTTGTTGTGTTCTATGTTACAGCAGTATAGACTGGCATAAAAGGCAATGTTATTTTGTGATAAGCTAAATTATTAGCAGTTATAAACAAAAAACAGCTGAAAAAGCTCCAAACTGCTATGCATGTAAAAAGCATGACAAAGCATTACATAATTGTAGTAATATTTTTATTATATTCTGTACTGTGGCTTAGTTCTACCTTTAATGTTCTCAGTCAAGAATGCAATGTGGCTCTTCTAATGACATAAAATTAGAAAGATAAACTAACTAATCAATTGAATCTAAGAGTTAGTTTAATGATGCGTGGAGATTTCGTTTTTTAATGACAATTAGAGATTTGATGTGGTAGCTGAACCCATGTGAATGAAACCTGTCATGTCTACCTGTCCCAGCAGAGTTGATCCTTTGCACAGCCACTTGGCTCCATGCTCCAGGTGCAGCACCGCAGTCCACCACGCTGTATCCGGGCTGTAGTAGACGGAACTTGTCGTCTATTTCCAAGAGTTTGAAGGCGCTTCTGCATCGAAAGTTTTGAGCGTGTGAAGCTTTGACATACGGATCTTTCAGCTGCCGCAGCACCCAGCGCTGCTCTGTTGCAGTTTTCCCCTTCAGCTTCTTCGTTACACTCAGCGAGCAGTGAAAACATCTCCTCTGAACAGAAAATATCCACATTTGGCTTATTCTACTATATCTATTCCTATTTCATCAACTGCGCTTGCGTGAAACAGAGTTCTCAACGTGTGCTACCTATTTGGGTCCCCTTTATTTTTGAAACAGAACGAGAAAACATTAGTTCCTATGTTTACGCAAATTCATCCCGTGCATTAAATTTACGTTCATTTAATTTTCATATTTTAATTGTGTGCGTTTATTATCAAAGACCTTAATGTACATGGTGAATATCTACATATTATGGATTGCATTCTCAAAAAAGTAACATTTGATGAATAAATAAATAAACATCTTACTTTTAAAAATAAACTCACTGTTTGGACGAAGTACCACTTGTTAGGATACCTGCCATTCACTGAATAAATGCTATTTCATCACAGAATAAATATCAAGTGTATGGCTTCTATTGTACCTAACAATTTGACATTAGGCTTTGTAAATTGTCTGTAAAACAAAGTGTTCCACTGAGAATTGATTTATTGGTGGAAAATGTGTCCTCATGATTTGTTTATAAATTAAATTTATTTTAATTTGTATTTTAGTTCTTATTGGTTCTGTTATTATTACAATCTATTAAAATATCAAAACATGAAATAAGACAGTGAATTTTGGGTGTTAGGACAACTGCTTAGCAAAATATGGCAGCATCAAGTTTCTGAAATAAGTAAACGGGAAAAAAAAAATTCCTCATTTTTCTAGTCGGACATGTTTCAAAGTAACACTTACAAACAGACCCCACAACCAAACGATGGGCCACATGCGTTGAATCTGAGTTTAGTCAGACCGATCCTTTTGTATACAAATCTTGTTATCATGTGACGATATCTGCATTCTCCACGCGGGAGTCTTTCGTGAGGTGGACTGTTTTCTTGAATAAAAGGTACTAGTTCGATCTGATCTTATTCTGCAATATTTAATGATAACATTGGTTAGCACCCCATATTGCAGCCACTGTTGCTTATTGCTCATTGTGTTTTGTTTTTTGTTTGTTTTGTTTTTGTTGTTGTTGTTGTTGTTTGTTTGTTTTTTTCTGTTGCTCAGAAAGTTCTTTCTTCCTCTCAGGTTAAGATGTTGACCTCCAAGCTGCTCACTCTGGTCCTGGTGATCCAGCCAGGTAGAGTGTTGCTGGGCATGAAGAAGAGAGGCTTTGGTGCTGGCAAGTGGAACGGATTTGGAGGCAAAGTTCAACCTGGAGAAACCATCGAGGAAGCAGCTAGAAGGTATTATAAGAAAAAATATTTATTTAATTTAAGGTTAATGTTGTGGTTTGTGTTAAAGCATAGGATCTAATCTAAATTATTGCATCTAAATTAATAAGCAGACAGCTGTTCAATATTTGTCCAAAAGTATTTTTATTACAGGTGTAAAATAGAGTTAACAGATTTCAAGTCCAAGTTGATCCAGTCAGATTCAGACAATCCAGTAATAAAAAAAAAAAAGTCCATCTTGAAAAACCAACAAATTGCTTCAATTTTTGATGAAGCACAAAGCCTCAGTAGAGAGGAACATCTCCCTTTCAATGAGCAAACTCCTTCAGAACCAGGCTCAGGGTGGATGGCAATCTACGGCTCCCTGATGGGATTGAGTAAAATGGACAGTCTTTAAAATTTTTAAAGGGGAGGCATAATTTTGGTGTGCTTGCAAAGCACAACTCTGTTTTACATTTTTGGGATCACACATTCAGTATATTTACATTTAAAAACAAAGGGAGTGGGAGTAAGCTGTTGAGACAGAAAAAAGAATTGCGAATGTTTTGCTAGGATAAATAAAAAGAATAAACGTTTTAGTCGGAACAATATATTATTATTCCAGAAGTGAAGGAGCAAAGCCCTGAAGGCATTTAGGCCCACTCCAAAACTGTCTCCAAACAAACAGAGAAAACTGCTTTGTGTGCAGGGGTGTTTAATAGTTACATTATTCATAATATGCAAATATATTTCACTTCTGTGTTGTCGAGCATCTGTTCTCAGTGCTTTTGAAATGGAAAATGCAAGTCTCCCTGTCGCATTTATATAAGTTTTTGTTTGGGCCACAGTTGGCTCCCAAAGCTTCACAAAGTTAAATTTGAAAACCGCCTCTGGAATCAAGCTGTGCACATTCAAGAAAAAGTGGCAGTAGTTGTCATCAAAGAGAAGTAGCACATTTTAAAACACATTGGATGTAATTTATCAAAATGGACCCAGTAAAATAGCAAAATTGTGTGCTTGACTTTTAGTTTGACAGAGTAGGGTATATTTAGCATTTAAAAGAGAATGAATTTTTAGATGGCTGTCACTAGGCTCCCGTTTCTCAAAAATAGAGATGTTGTACTTGACACGAAATGTGGACTATTTATAGGAATAATTGTTGGTCATTTACACAAAGCATTTAAAACCTGGCCTTGAAATGTGCTTGTAAATGCATGCGGGATACGTCATACTCCTTGAACTCTAAAGTACTGCACTGAACAGATTGACAAAAAAATAAATATATATATCCACAAAAGAACATCGTCTCATTTATCGTTGCAGTACAATAAAGCCATACACTCAACCTATATTGCACACCGCTAGAGAAGAACTATCTAATCCTGGAGCAATAGCTTTGTGGATCAAACTATTTTTTTTTTTATCCATAGCGATGAGTGGCAGCTAAATTAAACCTATCATCAAAGCCAGTGCCATTGCAATAACAATGCAGGTCAGCTCGACAGTTTTGAATCCTGGGATATGTCTGTGGGAAATCCGGGATGCAGGCATTCAAGACAAGAGACAGTATGGGGTGTTCTGTAGAAATGAGTCACATCATTTTGGCATGTTCAACTTTGCACAATACAGTGCTGGACAGGTGACCTTAACTTGATGCACCGCAGCTATATTAACTGCTCTGAGACTGTCAGCCACGGTAGACATGGCTGTCAAGGCCATGTCTACCATGGCTGAAATATTATTCATAAATAACATAAGAAGATTTCATAAATGTTTTGGTTTCTTCAACTGGTGGAAATCAGGACATCCAGATAAAGTGATATCATATAAAATAATAGTGGAGTTTCTGAATTTCTTGATCAGTCTTTTAGGTTTCATGCATATAGCCTCCCCTCGTATTCCCATGTGTTCTACTAAAACTTTAGGCTGTTTTAGTCTCAATATGAAAGTGCACTTGCACAAATACAACCAATCTTTTTTTTTTTTTTTTTTTTATTCTTCCCTTTAGGGAACTTCTGGAAGAAAGTGGCCTCACAGTGGACGTTCTGGACAAAATTGGAAATATCAAATTTGAATTTGTTGGAGAAACAGAGATTCTTGACGTCCACGTCTTCAGAGCTGACAGATATAAAGGTGAACCAACAGAATCAGAGGGTAAGACTTTCTCTAAAGAAACCAAAGCAGATTCCTTTAAAAAAGTAGAAGTTCATAAAAGACTGGGGGAATAACCTTTTTGAACACCATTCCAAGTAATAGAGGTAAGAAAAACCAAATGTTCCCAGTTTGGTTTCAGTTCCTTTTAAATGTGACTTCCTTTTAATGTTATTACTAACTCATAGTCTCAATCACAATTTCTACATGCTTGTAAGGTTGAGAGGCATGTTGAGGTCTGGATTTGAGTCTTTTATGACCCTTCAAAGTTTAAAGTAGTCACAAAAAGTTAGTGAAGATTCAAGTAGGCATTCCAAGCTTGCTAATGTTACGCAGGCACAATCCAGGTTCATCCCTTGATGAGTTAACTACCTGTGTTTTGCTTGTATGATTCATGGGGGAAATAGTTGTGTTAATATATTAAGACTAATCTGAAAACTAGTTAAAAACCAAACATTTTGAGAAAACGTAAAAAAAAAAAAAAATCAATGCAAACAGGTAACGTAGCACAGAATATTTTCAAAAAATTAAACAAACCATTCAATCTGATACCACACTCTTTACAGTTCCCTACAAGAACAGTGATTGAATTAAAGATGCTCACCAGAGGGGGGAAGGAAGGAAGCATTAAAATGTGTCAATGCACCTTTAAGAGGAAAGAGGGGATTGTAGCAAGATTAAATACTTGGCAGTTCTGTTTGCTGTGTAAGAAATAAGTCAAGGTCAACTATGTGGAGACCAAACATACAAAGATACAGAGAAGCATAACTCCTGATGTAATCAGACGTAACACTTTAAGTAAAAAGTCTGGAGGGTAATCGAACTCAAAGTCCAGAAATTGAAGGAGAAAAGAACATTTCAAGTATGACTAATTAAAAAAAAAAGAAGTGCATGATTTTTTTTTATTTATTATTATTTTAGAAAAAGCAAATGGGTATTGAAAGCTATTTGAGGATTTAAATAATTCACAGGCGTTTGTTTTGATAATAAAATAACTTGGTCATTGCCAAATTTAAGTCAACTGTGGTACATCCCATCTTTCAACAGCTTGAAGAACCATCTTAAGCAACTTGAATACATTTCCTCACGATTGTTGTGGAAGTATTCTTGCCCACCTATCTGTATATGGTATTACACCACTTCATTAAGTTTGACCATTGCTCCTACTACAGCATTTCAATCTGGTTGAGGTCAGAACATTAGGTGGGTCATTGCAACACCTTGATTCTTTTCTTTTTTTCACCCACTCTGTTGTAGATTTGCTGTTGCATGGTCCAATTTAGAAGAAGCTTGATTTGTCAGATAGTTACAAATTTGACTCTAGAATACTTAAGTGTAAAAATGACTTTGTCGTCTTCTCAGTGACTGCAAGACATCACCATACTTTACAGTTGTATGAGGTGTTTATTTTTTTTTTATCTTTTGCTTGAGTTTTGTTCAGCCATCTGTACATTAATCAGCATGTATCTGAAGAACACATTTGAGTTGTTCGGGTTTGATTAATTTTTTCATGTCTTGTGTTTTATAGAAATGAGGCCTCAGTGGTTTGACTGTGACAAAATCCCTTTCGGTCAGATGTGGGCCGATGATGTCTTGTGGTTCCCTTTGTTGCTACAGAAGAAGAAATTTGTGGGATACTTCAAGTTCCAGGGTGAGGACGTGATTCTCAGTCACAAACTGGAGGAGGTTCAGGAGCTTTGATGTCAAACCTTGTAGTGTTTTATGTGTGGGACCATGAGGAGGAAAATAAGGCGTTTAAATTTTGACAATTATTACTGAAGGTAACTGATGGTGTCCACTGTTCATTTAGTGAAAGGAATGAGATGATCATTTTGATAGGAAGAGGAAGCATTTACTGTACACGCTTTTCAACTGTAACAAGTGGGATTAAACATTTTTTTCTGTAACCCGTCTCATTGGATGTTTTCTTGAGAAATATCAGCAAGTTAATCAAAGCAGCAGCAGCATGTTGAAAGCAAGTTTATTTCTGAACTAACAAAATTCAGCAATATGTATTCAGTACAATATATAGTTTGCTTTTAATACAAAATATTGAGTTTTGTTTGAGTTTTGTACTGGGTTTAATATTGTTGGTTGTTAAACTTGGTCCTGAAAACAAATGTGTGTATGTATACAATATATTCACAGTCCTGGCAAATATAGGTTTAAAATAACTTACATTCAGCCACATGTTTGTTGGAGGTTATTTTGAGGTCCATCCACATATTTAACTCGGAGTCACTCCAGAATGTTAACATTACATCCAGTCGACAGAAACATGTTTGAAAAAGTAAGTTAACTTTAACCCTACATCCACTAGGGTTTCATACTTGTGCATCCCATTATTACTGGTGTGATTAACAGGCATTTCTAGTGTATAATTCTCTTTTTTTACACCCAGATTCATTAATCGTGATCGTCAATTCTCCTTTCAATTTGTTTATTAAAAATATAAAATCTTTTGATACATATAATCTTATGATAATATAGGGCTTGCAAAAGAAAACCGAGTTCAAAATTGAATCAAATACAGTGACAACCTAAAGTTAGAGGATTAAAGACCCATTACAGTAGTCAAAAATTAAAGGCATGTTGTGAATGAATTAGAATAAGCCTGGTTTCATGTTTCAATATGTTGAGCTGAATTGTCAAAGAAAATTAGCAAACGTTACTTGCAAAACTGCTTTTAGAGTGCCTGCAACCTTTGCTGTTTCCAGATACATATTGACTAATTTTCAGTTAAGTATTTATAAAGTATCCTTTGGTTTATTTGGAGAGTCCTTTATTTACCTGAAGAAGTTGTTTAAAATATGTTCCTGTTTCTAGTCACATGTCCAAACACAAACAGAACACACACACACACAAAAAAAAACAGAATTGTTGAGAATATAAACATTGCAGGTACATAGCATTTGTACAGCAATAAGTATCCCATTTTCATCTTAAAAATGAATGTAATTGATGGATCTAAAAAAAAAAACATCCAGAAAGACTGAAATCTCAGTGTCAGCATGTTAGTGTCCAACTTCTGAAAAGCTGTAAAAAGATCATTTTGTATCAGAATGAGTGAGTGTTAACCATTTTAGATCCCATTTATAATAACACCTTGTTACTGTGCTTACATCTGTAAAAGCTGATTCTGAAATGAAAACATCACAGAACACAAATTTGCATGGGGTTAATCACAGCAGACAGTAGAAACCATCTTACTGAATGGAAATGAGAAGAGTTGTGCCTAAAACATTTTCAGGCATTAAGCTCACGGAGCTTTTCATTTTCCAGTTGGCGATCTTCATCTGTAGGAGTGTTTATCTTCTGCTTTGCAATGCTTTTTCAGATTGGAGGCTTCAGTCCGTTATTACTGCCAAAGAGACACCCGAGCTTAGGTTGGACTTCATTCCACACATCACCCATCTGATCAGCAAAACAGAAAAAAGAAAACAAGTTTGTCTTTATGTAAAATGAATATTTTTGGTATACAGTTCCATAACCAAATGATAAAAAACTTCAGGTCTGAAAAAACCCTAATCCAAAAATTCCACCGGACTTAAGTATAAAAAAAAAAAAGACAGACTATATACACATATATAAAAATGAAAAAGGATACCTTTTTTAAAAAAACAGAAAAGGTGGACATGCTGTATGTGATATGCACTTTTTTATGGGAAATATACGGTAGCTCTAATCCATCCTTCAGTATTAGCTCTTTTGTCAGACTTTAGGAGCCAATCTAAAACTATATTGGACATTCCCACTGAAGAGGTGCTGAGTCGACATCAAGGCGAGCTGGAGGAAAACCCATTTCCATACAGCCTTACCTCTCTGTGTCCTTGGACCTGGGAGTTAACGAAAGCCCCAAGAATGTTGGCGGTGATTGGAAGGTAGGTGAAGATAAGCTGTGTCTCTTGATGAAGGCAGAACAGGGAGAAATAGTTGCGGAGCTCCATGGTCTGGATGGCACTTTCTTGCTATTAAAAAGAATTGTGCCAAAATAGAAAACTGATTATTAATGTCAAATGATGATGAAAAGAAAATGCAAACAAGAGGAACCTATTATCTTTTTGTTATGAAAGAACTTTCTTTCATAAGACGCGTCCCCCAGACGATTAATCTTGGAATGCACAGTGTCTGGACTTTTACTTTGCTTGTGAAATGCTTGCCTTTTTTACTTTTATTTGACTGAATATATTACTTTTTGCAACTTCTTCCCTTGTTTAGAATTAAAGACTTAAACTTTTTTTATCTTTCATTTTGCTTTTTCATTTCCTGTTAAGCACTTTGAATCCCCTAATGTAATATTGGTGCTGTGTAAATAGCCTTACCTTTTCCTAAAGTTTTTCCATTACACAACAGTTGTTAGGAAAGGATATTCTCGATGCTCAATGTCATTTTGGCAGTACGGTAGGATTGGTACTTCTAAAAATACTGAAATGTTCTCTTTTTAACATATTTCAAGACAAAAAAAATAATCATATTTGACAGGTGAAGCTAAGTAAAAAGGGCAATTACATGCAAAAATGGAGCTCCTGAAACCCACCAGGAGTCCAATAAAACAGGATTTGTAACGTAGGAATGTTATGGCCTGCAGAAATCACAAAGTCAGCTGACTTGACAGTTGTTCAGCAGGCAATCTTAGACAAAAACAATACAGCGCAAAGTTAATTAGTAAAGAAGCTGGCCATTTTCAGAGTGCTCTGTTAATGAAAAGTTGAGTGGAAGGAAAAAACGGGTAGTAGCAGGGATTATAGCAGCTGTGCCTGGAAAGGATTCTGGAGCAAAACCCAGTCAAGAGTTTGGGACATTTCACAGGATTTGGACTTAGGAGCCACCACACACAGATGTATCAGAGACAATCTACCAGGACATTTTAAAGCACCGTTCCTTCTGCAGACACGCTTTAGAGGCCGAGTCCATTTTTGAGTAGAACATTGCACCTCTCCATTCCACACAGTCAAAAGTATAAATACCTGCTTTCATAACCATGGTATCACAGTTTTTGATATAGAATCCAAAATCTGTTGGCCAAGATGTAATGTTTCTAAGAAACATAAGAAATGTTAAGGCCATGAGCCTCAAACCTTAAAAAAAGAAAGCACTTCTATCACTACTGAAATAAATTAACTAAATAAAATGCTAGAGCATTTGATAAGTCAAGAAATGCCAAAATATAGGGAACAGTTTTGTATGTCCAAATTACATGTTTGTTTCCCCTAAAGTGCAATTTGTTTAAGGAAATGAACTGAAAAATGTGTTTAAATGGCAAACATGGACTAAGCACATTGGCTGCATTCAGAAGATTAAAAAAAAACACCAAGAAAATGAAAGTATAAAAAAAGTTAATTACCTTCTTAACACAGACTCAGCTTTGTACCAGTGTCTGAAATTTTGTTTTTAGTCTGCAAATGAGTCTGTGATTTACCACATTAAATTAAATGTGTTCAAAGGGTTTAAAGAGGAGACTCTATACGTTTTGAGGATTATCCAGTCTGAGTGAGAGTGTTTTTGTGCATGAAAAAGGGTGTTAGGAGTTAAAAGGACTGAAGTCCACATCACAGCAGCCTGCCCCAGCTCTGAATCCCAGCTTTGCTTCCCAACAGCACCATTGAATGTATGACAAGGTCACCTTTCACCATGACAGTGCTTTCACTGCCATTTTAATAGCTTATGTCACGACTCAGATAAAGCAGCTTTTGCAAAGAAAGTTTTATAATTAGGCAAACAAAATGAAACTGAAAGAACAATCACCTGAACGATTCGCGACTCCAGCTGCTCTACAGAAGCCTGCTCTTTGGACTGAACAGTGGCACTCATCATCTGCCTTTTCATCATGCTGTACTTGTGCAGCGCTTTTTGGTGCTCGTGAAGCACGCCCTTTTCATGACGCTCGCAGAGATCCTAGAGGGAAAAAAGAAAGAAAGAAAAAAAAAAACAGGCAGCAGTTCTTACTGATTGACTGAAAGTGGCGGGGTGATGCACTTCACCACGACATTATGTAACAGATGAGTGACAGGAGAAGCATTGGGACAAAAGTATGGATAACTTAAAGTACTTTGACAAACAAGAGCTGCAATTTTATAAATCCATGTAGTTGAAAAGCATTCCCAGAAATAAAAGTTCTGTTCTTAAAAAGGAGAAACTTAAAAAAAATAATAATAATAACATACTGTGGGCTGCTAAAGATTTTAGGAGGAGATAATGGGAAATAATTTTCAAACTTTTTTCACCTTTATCATGGCATTTAGCTTGCACAATGCAACTGACAAACATGTATGGGAGTTGAGTAATACAATAAAAATAACCATGTTGCATAACTGTGCGCACCTTTGAACAAATACTTAAAAATTACTATTCAACTTCTGCAATCGGTCCTCTTGAGTTAACACCTGTATTTAAGTGCAGCTGAACATGAGATGAAGTTATCGTTCTGGGATTTTTGACATTTGCATCTTTTAGTAAAAGTCGCAATTCACAGAGGCAGGAAAAGATGATTCGAAGTTGACAAATGTGTCAGTCAGGAGAGGCAAACAAATCATTCTGCAGAACTAGATAAAAACAATTGGACATAAATGTGAGACAATTAAACAACTGAGATATTCCAGAAACTCTCCAAAATTAATTAGATTAAAAAGAAGACTAGACTGAAGGTAGATATTAAGGCAACAGCAATGGTAAAAACTGGAGGCATTTCCAACAAGTTCTGGTTCTCCATATTTCTGAACTAAATTGTGTTGCAAGACATAAGACTTCTACAGAAAATATCCTAGCTTTGCTAACATCTTCTAAACCTTAAGAAATAATGTGTTAAAGTTTGGTTAAAAAAAAATGCATTTTTGAGCTGCAATTCCAAATTGCTTAGAACAAAAAAAAATATTAGTGCATTAAAAAAAGAGCATCATATCCACAGTGGAAGCACCATTCAGTGGAGTAATTTGGTAATTAGTAATTAGGTAACTTTACCTTTAAGTAATTAGGTAACTTTACCTTTAATAACATAAAGTTACCTAATTTTTAAAGTGCAATCAGTAATACTTTTATAACAAATTTATAACAGTAATGATTTCTTGGTTAATGTCAAGTTGTCATAACAAAGACATTTTGAATAATGTCAACTTTGTATTAAAAGTGTCATAATTTACCGAATGACGCTTTATGACAACAATCATAAATATTCATGAAGGCTTATTCATGTTCATGACAGGTGTTATGTCATGTTTATGACAGTGTCATGTCAGTCTTATTCAACTCTTATTCAACTCCCTTCAAATAAAGTGTTACCAGATAAGGACACGTCTCATTTTACAGGAAGTTAAAGTTCAAGTGTTCTCTCCAAACAATGAAACACCGTTACATTTTTTGGAAGGAGCTAAATGAGATTTAACTGTTGAGAGGCTTCCTGCATGTCCAAATGGTAATATTAACAACCTAGTTACTTCAGTGGTAATTGTCTGCAATGCTTTCAACATGCAAATGTTTGTTACTGTAGAACAGTTTAGTTTTGGAGGGTCTTAAGCCTATTTTCTAAAGATTGATACACCAATGATTTCTTTATTAGCATCGTTGCTGGTAGCTTTCCCTCGTGGCATTATGGTAACCAACTCCTGAATGCCCTTACTTACATCTACATTATCATGGATTAAAATAATTTTTCACAGTCTAGACATACCACATTCCTGTCTCAGCACAAAAGAAACGAAAGTCAAGCTTGCTCACTCTGTATGACTGCAGCAAATCTAGGAAGAAGTTCAGTTTTTCCACAACGTCGTCCTGCTCCCGTCTGCCCTGGAGACATGAAGAGAACAACATTTATCACCAAGTTTTAGTTTGGGGAAAAACACAGCGGGCATGCACTCAAGGTTGTACCTGCTGAGCGGCTTTGTCAGATAAAACTGCAAACTCCTCCGACAGGCTTTTCAAAGACTGACGCAGGGTTCCCCAGCTGCTTTGGGAGGAGGCCAGGGAAGGAAGAGGTGACGCATCTGAGCCCAGAGCACTGGCGAAAACATTAATATAAGAAAAGAATAAAATATTGCAGGATCCGGGCTACTCTGGATTGAATCCTTCTGCAAAAGCCGTAAATCCTACAGGATGAT
This sequence comes from Poecilia latipinna, assembly GCF_001443285.1. Lineage (NCBI taxonomy): Eukaryota > Metazoa > Chordata > Actinopteri > Cyprinodontiformes > Poeciliidae > Poecilia > Poecilia latipinna. The sequence goes on from NW_015113804.1 coordinate 419,886, forward strand.
TAACTGTATATCCTTCATAATAAAAAATACCTGAGCTCTCGACCAAACTGGACCAGATCAGTTGAATTCTCCATTGAGCGCTCGGCCATTTTTTCAGCTCTGTCCCGCAGCCTCTGGAAGCTGTTGTGGATATTTTTAATCAGCTCTCTGCTCGTTGAGAACTGAGCCTGAACGTCTGCTGGGAGATACTCCTGCAAAACAGGTCCGACAAAATCTCCTCCATTGTGTTCACAGGTTGTAAATGAAAGTAAGAGCATAGGAAAAAGTGCGCCAGAAGTCACCATATCCATGACAAACCTTAGCTTGGGTTGCAATCCTGTTGGTCATAAACTCGTCACCCGTTTTCTTGCAAGTGTCACGCAGCTTGGTCTGGACATCCTGTTTGTGAAGCAGGGTGACGAGTGGGTGAGTGGAAAAGGACAAAGTGTGAATCAAACAGGATGTGCTTTGCTCCCGTGAAGATAGTGCTTATTGTGCAAGAAAATGCTTGGAAACATACAGAGCCACTGTAGGTGAGAAAGGTCTTGACCAGCTCATCCTCGGAGAAGAGGGGGTGGCGAGCCACCAGGTTAATAAATCTGCTCAGAGCTCGTCTTCTCCCTTCAATGAACTCGCGCTCGGACATAGAAGTTAGGACTGTGAATAAAAGAAAGAAAAAAAAAATAATATCTGGAGGTTTACTTTAGAAGTGTGCAAAGGCAACATGACTAGAATAGTTTAACTCGAGGGTCAAGTGCTCGTAATCCCATAAGGCTGATCTAAATGCAAAATATTCCCCCTGTAGTTTCTTAGATCTCAGAACATATAGTGTTGGCTAGAAAATGGTCACTTAAGACCAAAAATCTTAGACCAAAACTCAGTCTTACAGTTCTTCTTTGTCATGGCCACACACAAAGAAGAGTTGCTAGAGATATCATTATCCCTGACCTTTTAAGTCTTTAAAAAAAAAAAAAGATAAAAATGGTTTTGTGTAGAAGAGAACCATCGAAGAAAAATCCCCGGGGAGGCAGCTGGGGCAGTAATCAGGGGGCATACAGTGAGTCATATCAACACTGAGGGAAATTACAGAAGCTGTCTTCGAAAGCAACATCACAGCTAGAACTAGCATAGATCCAAGCACTCGCTTAAGAATTAATCTCAAGAGATTATTAAACCCATTGTAGTTAAATCATCAAAACAGAAATGATGCCTCTTATTAGTCTTTTAGAAGCACTTGTGCACATGAAAATGAGGGGGCAGGGAGAATAAGTGATAACAGAAGTATACATTTGGATTAATCTGTTACTAATCCCTTCCCTTCCTCCTGTTGGATATGAAATGCTCTCCATACAAACAGACTGATGGGACATAAGGTAACACAAACAACCTTACATAAGTACACAGCACAACCACATAAAATTTGTGCCGATTTGTCAAATCATTTAAAATTTGTCAGCAAATATTTCTGTTTAAATGAACAGAAATATTCAACAAGTTTCACAAATCTGAACAACAAAAGCTCCATGTGTCAGAATCAAAAGAGGAGCAGAGATAAAGTTATCAGAATGATACATTCAAAGAATCTATTTTTTTTGTAAAACCGTGGCTAAACACCATGAATCATTTTTGAATAACACATAATTATCACTAAAGCTTCAAGTCTTCAGGAAGTGAAAGAAGCTAAATTTATGCATCACTGGTTTATGTCTCTGTTACGCAAAAGCTTTGAAGAACCAAATGACTAGAAAAAAAATCCTTACAAGTCTTTGTCTATTAGAAAAAAAAAAGATTTTTAAAAGCTAGAACTTCAACCTAAATTATCTCAAAACAAATCAAAACTTTATGACATTTTGACGCAGAACACAAATCTGGTAAATAAACAAAACAAACAGAGACCCAACAGTGCAGTCTGCACAGAAACCTACCTCCCTTCAGCATCCGTTTGGGTGGCAGTGCCGGAACCACTCTGTAGGCAAATTTCTGCAGCAAAACTTCGTGGAAGACGTCGAAATCACTGTACCGCCTGTATACTGACATTTTATAACGCTAAAAAGTAAAAACGATGAAACTGAATTACAAAATGGGTAAGAGCACAATTGATTTTGTCTGTTCTGATGTGGATTTGTCCAAACTACTTGATAAAAAATAAAATAGTGGAGTAATTTCAACATGATACTGTAGCATGTTGCAGATATGAATTTCCTTGCCTGGCTGGTGACCTGGTACTCCACATGCTTGAGGAACAGGCCCTTTTTCTCCGGAATCAGCTCCACATGGACTGTATCTTTGGTGAGAAGCTGTTCAAATGTCTGCGAAATGGTGAGCACGTCGTCTTGAGCCGGCTGCATCCTCAGAGCGCTCAGTTCCCTCGGCTCTCCGAGTTGGGGTTTTGGCAACTCTGTAAATCACACATTTCAGAGCTAACATTTGTTCTCCGTGATTGAATCAATACTTTAGGAGTGACCGGAATTTCAAAACCGTTCAGAATGCCTTTTTTTTTAATTTCCTGAGCAACCTTTTTTTTTTTTTTTTTTTTCTCCCCAGTTTGTCTCTATAGAAGTGCTCTTGACAGTAATTCATGCAACCTTTTATGATTCCTCCCAGGACATTCCAAGACAGCTGTGCATAAAATTTAATTTACTGAGGCAAACTCAAAGAGAGTCCTGGCGCAGAACAGGAAGTGGCATGAAGCAAGTTGCCATGCTGCCCACACCTGAAATAACAAAACTGGATTCAACACTAAAGCTTGCAGATGGATCTAAGTCAAGTCTGCATAATAGTTACCTTTAGGAAAACCATAAAATATCCCTCTATCATCATCCCACAAAGAGGGAGGGAAAACACAACACTTAAAAATAGAGCAAACTGCAAAATATATATACATTTATAACCTTTAATGTCTCCATATTTAGTCTGTCATGCAAAGGCATTTACTTTCAGAAGACACTGGATTTGTACATCGAGTACATCTGTGCATTGTCTAAATAAAGCTGTTCTGTGAAGGCCTTTAAATCCATTGAAAATATATTCGACAATACTTGAAAATGTATGTTTGCAGATACTCTCCCCCTAGCCTGGGCTATTTGTGAAGAAGACTGTGCAAACATTTCTGCGCAAGACATTTTCATCCACTTTTCAATAAACATGCCTTGTTGTTCACTCATATAAAGTACATCAAAGATCCAGGTTGTAAAATACAAAAGTTAAAAAGAGATATAATTACTTTTGTAAGCCACTGTAACCACAGACTCCCAGCACATGTTGCGGTTTTATCCCGTATAAGAAGTAATAATGGAGCATAATAAATGTGCATCTAAAAGGCTTTTCTAAAACATTCCCAAACACACATTACTTGCTAACTTGCAGTAAAGTTGCTGCTGAATTTATGCTACTGGTAAAAGTATCGAGAAAAACTTCCAAGAGAGCTAATAAAAGAGTGACATTTGTACCTTGCACGTGAACAGATGATGCATTTCTGAGGCCATCTTTGGACACCAAGCTACTCATTAAGCAAAAACCCTTTACTTTTCTGCTGTCACTGCAACACAGTCACTTACCATGTATGAATAGTTTGGGACTTGGTTTTTTCCCTTGCTGGGCTAGAGCAATTAAAGCTAGCGCTTTGTAGAGGGTGAGCTTAGTGAGGAATCCATCTGTACAGTCAATATGCTCAGCAATCTGGAAAAAAAAAAGATAGACAGAGACAATACAAAAGAGAAGGTCAACATTTTTCAGTCTGAGATCCAACTTTAACTGTGGTTTGCATTCCTGTGTGCACAAAGCTCTCACAAGGCACAAAGCAAATGATATGCTACAAAAGGTCAGAAAAAGGTGAATGGCGCCTCCAGGGAATTCATCCAGCTACATCCCTACTAAATATTTCATCTTTAATTTCCAACAAAAGATACTTAAGCTTTCTGCCTTCTCAGCATCTTGAGGAACTCCTCACCTGGCTGAGAGCCGCCTTGGAGAGACCGGTCCTTTCCAGGAGGCGCTTAAAAACGTCAGCCTGCACTCTCTCATCTGTCCTGCAGCAGATGGCCTCATACACTTCTCTGTAATAGGCAGGAACTGAACCTAAAAGGGGAACAACACCTACATAGCATCACATCCTCCTCAAAATTAGAAATATTCCATTAACTGCACAACACCCAGGAGGTTACTTTGCATAACATGACATCAATAAAAGACAAACTTTCATTTTGAAAGGGATAGTGACACATCATATGACTTTGTCTTTTCTTTTATGCGACTAGAACTTTTATTTGCTCCATTTTAAAATGACAAGGATGGACTTAAATTGAGAGAATTAATAAGTTGCAAATATTTAAAGAGATTAAAAAAGAAGAATGCCCTATGTGACATTTTGAGTAAATCTTTCAAGACACACCTGACCGGATTTCAGGAAGGAGGGGAAAAAACAACGACTTGTCCTGATCTTTCTGGTCATGGTTCAAGAAAGGAGCATCAATAGTTTGCGGGGGGATAATTGAGGACATGAATGAGAGCTTTTGAGATGGAACAACTTGCTTCCGATCGGTCACTGAAAACTTCTCATGAGGTGAGATCAAATCGCGATCTCAGCGTGTTGTAAGAGCCTTGCGTTTTGACGCGCGAGTTTCGCAAATACACCGAGAAAAGTCACATAAAGTCTCATGGAAATCACTGACTCAAGAGAGAGTCAAAAAATGTTTTCACACGTTACCTTCATTGATCTCTCCTGCCATAGCTCTGGGTGTCATGTGAGCACAAGAGCACCTCCATGTGATTTCCTGCAGAGAAGGAAAAACAAGTAATTTGCGTCTTAAAGTTGTAGTGAACCCTGGTTGAAGTCCAAATCCTGATGAAGTGAAGCCAGTTGCCACCTACACGCTGTGGAAGCTGGCGGTGCCACGGCAGCTACACCACTGAGGGGATTTTTAAAGGTTTTGGGGGCGTGAATATGCGAGTTTATGTCTCGGTTTCGTTAAACATTACCTAATTGCCTTATATAGTTTATATTCTACCAAAAAAAATAAAAATAAACCACGAGTGGTTTTACATATAACTTCTTATTTCCTGGTCTCACCAGTGCATGTTTATTTGATTTAATCTCTGTTCCTCAATCTCCAAAAATATGCATGCATAACAAATGTTGCATTCACGTACACCTCGTAGATAATTATTTTTTCTTAAGATGTGACAGCTTTTAAGACAGAGTTCAATGCAAATCATCCCTTTATGTGAACTTTACCAAGAATAATTAAGAGTTTAATTAATTAGTGTTGGTCAGTTCTCTGAATGCAAACATCAGGTGTATTCATCTGAATATTTTATCACGAATAAAACTTTCTGATGTCTAACCCTTTTTTGGTATAGACTCAGTGAGGAAAAAAAAAGTAAAAAAGAAAAAAAAACTTATAAAAATGTATTTAATGCCATTTTCAGTAGTAGGAGAAAGACGTAAAGTGATCAACAGTGTCCAGTTTGTAGCACTGCCACAGATATTGCTAGTTAAACTGTCCTTTTTATTAAAAATAAAGTTTCAACACTGAAAGATTTAGAAACTTTAGCAATAGTCAGTAAACATGCTGTGTGAAGAGTGAAGGGCTCTGTTGTGAACATATAAAACAATGTGTTGAATATTGATTATATTCTGGATTTAACAGAGAACAAATGAAGTGAATAAAAATTGCAACAATATGATGTCTCCTTTTAATTCTCATGAAATATCTTGCTGCAAATTACATTAGAAAAAGGTTTATTGATTTTCATTGGGTTTCCTGATTTAAAAAATATTAAAATAAAAAAATATATATAAATAACAATAATAATGATAATATTGATAATAATAATAATAATAATAATAATAATAATAATAATAATGTTTAAAGAAACCAATGCATGGAGTTTGCCTGCCTCACTCTTTGACAGTGTGTTTTTAGTTTCGGCAACATTGCACAAATGAAAGATGGATGTCGGAAACCAGTTTAACACTTAATTTAACTGGTGAAATAAACACTAGGGGTGTTAATGTGTAGTTCTGAAAGTCAATTTTATGCAATGCAGGAAAAATGCCTGAATGGAAAAGTCATACAGGCGTTTGTCTTCAGGAGACCCTTGTAGTGTAAAAACTGATTGTATTTGTCAGATTTCAATGGCATCAACAACAATATGTTCTTTAGCTGAGGCATGTAATTAGAATTTCTGGAGAAATTTAGAGTATTCCAGGAGTATATCAGTTTTGTTCAACAATTGCTCAACTAAGGTAATTTTTGATTTATTTATTTTTCATTTTTTGTATTTCCATGAATGATGAAATAGTGATTTAGACATGATGTCATTGGTTTTCCATGTCTGTAAAGAGTAAAATTATGCCTCCATATAAAATCCATAAATTACCATTCAAGTCAAAAGATGTTGACTGTAAATGTTACGTTTGAAGGAAATGACCAACTGAAATATTGCATTTATAAAAAAGTATATATTTTAAATTGATTAAACGTTGATTTTTTATCTCCTTCTTTAATTAAAGAAAAAATGACAGCCTATTTGCAGTCTACCTTCGTTGCTATAGCAACCATTTTATACACGCTAAATGTGCAATCAAAATTTCCTGAAATTTCAAGCAGTAATGGCATTCCCGACACTCCATGAACCTCACGTTGCTTGAATGCCACCTCGCCAGTAGATGTCGCTGCAAGATCCCTTTTCACACCGATGATGATGATGTGGTTTTGTTGAGTTCTGGCCGGGGTTGGGTTGAACTGCCAGCTGGGGGACTGTCGTGAACAGTCGCAGCGTTGGCTTCAGCCTCCTGCGCTCAATTCCTAGCTGGATGGAGAAGTCGGTCTGAATGAACAGAGAGAGACATCTGCGCTGGAATAAGTGTGGAAAAGATTAATTAAGAGACCGGAGAACCGACAAATCTGGACGAAAAGAAGTGCCGACCAGAATGCCAACTGGAACAAAAGAGACTACTTCTTCTTCTTGTCTTCCGTCTATCGGTGAACAGAACTAACTAGCAGCTAAAAGCTAGCTAACCTACATTGCTGTCTTAACTAGCTCTGAAGACTCGGTTGCTTTTGTTTTTTCAATAAAGGCATATTTTAAGTGAGCTTTAGCTCTTTGGAGTTTGCTGTTACATTACAACAGGGTGCTATAGTTAATAGTTCAGTGTTAGCAACAGTTAAAATAGGTAGACTGAGGAGGTTATTAGTTGGCTAGTTGCCAGTTTTAGTTAGCTCTTCGTGCTGGCGCTTGTTCAGCTGTTTCATATCTCACCAATGAAGTTATTTTAGTGTGTGTGTTTTTTTTTTTTGTTTTTTTTTACCTAAACAGCCACAACGAGCTGTCGTTAACACTTTTATGCTACACATCAACTGTTTTTGCGTTTCGTTTCCATCTTGGACTCAAACTGGAGGAAGTGGATTATTTTTCTTGTTTACACCTGAAAGCATCCTTTTTTTTTTTCTTTTTTGCTTTTGACTTGATCTCTGACTTTTCATCGCCATGGCAGCTGTGGTCAGCTACTCGCCACCTTGGTGGGTGAACCTGCTGCACAGACTTCCCCACTTCGACTTAAAGTTTCAGCAAACAAGCAGTGATTTCCAACCAGAAGACTGGACATATCAGCAGGTAAAATCCCTCTTCACACACTCGCCTCATTTAATTGGGAACAGTAGGATTAGGGCTTCTTTGGTGTACAGTTCACGGATCATGTTTGCAACCTGGAATTACAGATTAATGGTTTATTGTGACAGGTTTACACCTGTTTGTTCTATTTACCCTGTGATCCATGTTACCATCTGTGTGAACCTGTTCTATCCAGGCCTTGACCTTTTCCAGACACAAGCCAGCTGGCTCTGTTTGGGGTGTTTTCAAAACCATCCTGAAAGTACCTAAGAAACCACTTGTGTGACAGTATGCTTTAATCACATATTTTACAGCACACATGAATATTTAAAAATATGGAGTTGCTCTGCAAATACAACAAACATAGAAGAGTGTCAACCGGTCTGGGTTTTTAACCATGGGATTTAATGTCAGCGTTTTTAACCATGGGAAAGGTCAAAGTGGAGTCTACACAGCTTAGTAATCAGCTAAGTCTGGGGGAGGGGAGAGGAGAACTGGATTTGTTCACAAGTTCAGAAGAAATTATGCTTAGTTTTGAAAATCTAATAAGAAGTTTGGTGTTGCTCAAATCCCTTGGCTCATTATGGTGTGTTAATTACCATGCTTTTTTTTTTTAATGTTCTGGATTGGTGACACATCCAGCTGAGCAGATATTTGCCCCAATGAGAAAAAACTTTTAGCATCTTTTAAATGGGAAACTTTATCCAGTTTTTTGTTTTTGTTTTTGAAAAGGCAATAAAATGGCTCTAGTAAAATATTTTTGACCAAAACAACAGTTAAAAACATAATCTTAGATGAGAGTCAGGATGATTACAGAACAATCTTTTACATCACACCTGGACTGCAGACAGTGTTTGTGGATTTTCTGGGAGACAAAGTCACAAGATTCAGAGTTTCCTCTTTAATAGGAAGAAATGATTCATAAGCTGGAGAAGCGACTCATGGTTCCAGAGAAACAGGAAGATGGTTCCCGGACACGCGTTGGGGGTTTTATGGAGATGTGCTCGATCTTGTACAGGTATGCGGACTGGAAACTCGAGTTAATCTTAAGGCGTGAAGCAGTTTGTTTTCTTGTTTGGTCCTCCTTCACTTCACGTGGGCGTCTGGTGTTTGCTGCCAGCTCCGTTTATTTCCTCCAGGATTTAGTGGAAATGGTCAAGATGATCCACTTCTTTGTGTTACACAAGCCCTGTTCTGTGGCAGGTTATTGGATAGATGATGGATGATTTTGCTATGCGGTTTGAACAGCATGGCTGATTTTTGTGGAGTATTTAAATGCACATGTAGTTTAGCTGGTGAAATATGTGATTTCTCTCCCATCACAAGTTAATCATGACAGACGTCACTCGGCCACAGGCTCATCCCGTAAACCGGCATCGTTAACCTTCTGTGATGACATCCTGCTAATTACTGTTAACGCAGCTCTCCGCCCCGCAGGCTTAAGAAGACGTTTCAACTCGTCCAGATGGCCGAGCTGTCATTATTGCTTACAATGCAAACACTTCTTAATGATGCAACCTTGACTGACTGCTGTGTTGCAGTGTGTCAGAGATGTGTCCAGATTACTGTGCGTTTGCGTAGAGCCAAGAAGTCATCCGGCTACGTCTGATCAGCCAGTCTGTCACAATCGTGTGTCACAGTAGATGAAAGGAGCAGAGTTACCGCTCTTTAAAGGTTAGATCTGCTTGGTTTTTTAAGAACAGAATAAGTTCTCGTATTGAAATCAGCAGTCGTTAAAATTATTTGTTAGTCACAACGAGTCATTGAAGTGATAAAAATGGAGCAAGCAGGAGAACGCAAGGTTTTGGAAATCTGCCACAGACGTGTATCCTCAGGAGTCTGCAGCGAACACAGAAACCTTCTGCCTGACCTACATACTGTATGAAGTGTTGCTGTTGGCTGAGAGGTCTAACTATCACTGTACATCACTCCACTGTAAGCATGGAAATGCTGTCATTACAGTCTCATGAGTACCAGAGTTATTTTCCATGAAGATCCTTTTTTATGTTTTGTATATTGCAATCCTGTTCTTTTTACATATTTTCCCTCCAGCTGTTTTTTTTTTTTGCATTTAACATTGTAAATGTTAAATGTTATACCCTCAATAAGTAATTATTCATTATAATTTAGAATGTATTAATCATAACGTCAATTCTGATATTAAAAAAAAATAAACAATTTTGTTTACACAAACTTCATAATCATTTCATTAATGATTTCTGTTAGTCATTTTTATTTCCATTGCTTTGTTTTTGCTCATTTTGTTTATTTTTTTGGGGCTGTTTGAAATATCTTCCAGCTCCACTGTTGTGTTCCTTACAAATTAAAAGTTTATTCATTTTTAAGAGGCAAAGTTGCATTATTATATCATTACCATTTTATTACTTTAATATGGTCCCAAAACAACAATACCATAATTTATCACAATAATGTCTGGGACAACTTATAATCCAGCAAATTTGTTACATACGTGACTGCTGTTATTGTTTTAGCTGTGAATGTGTTTGTTGGTTTCAGGAGAACAAAATAGGCCAGCCTATAAAAGCCTGAGGATTTTTCTGACATATTTAGACATATGGCTATTTAATATCATTATCGATTTAACTAATTTAACACAATTTATACTGAAGACCTTCTGTAGTGTTTGTGTATTAAAAAAACAAGATATATTTGAGGAATAGTTGGGCTGTCCTCACATTTTTCCCACTTTGAATAGCTAAAACCAGACGATATCACACCAGGTCCATATGATTTGAACATCGTTGCTCAGCCTTTTGAAGTAAAAGTGAACACTTTGGTGAGATCAAAAGAGCAGCCTGTGGACTTGAGGAACGCTATAGAAGCTTTGAGTCTGGTAAGGTTTTAGAGAGGTTTCATGAGAACTTGAAATCAGCCAGTTCAACTGTAGAGGAGAAAGTTCTGCATAACACCCTAGTTCTGCCAGACCAAGCAAGTTTATTTCGCAATATTCCTGAACGCATACTGCAAATTTGTTGAAAAAGTTTCCAAAGACCCTAAAACATAATAATAACTCTGCTCCTCTTTCCTTTAGTCCATCTTGTTGCTGGGGGGTTTGGCGCTCGCCTGTTTGGTTCTGGACCTCCTGTTTCTCCTCTTCTACTCCATTTGGCTTTGCTGCCGGCGCAGCAAAACCTCGGAGCAGCCCAACGCCGACTGCTGCGGCACGGCCTGGTGCGTCATCATCGCAACACTCGTGTGCAGGTGAGTGCAAACTCATGACCGCGCTGGTGACGGTTCAGTCCACAAATTCGAGTTGCCAAGCATAATTAGCTTTTCATTTCACCCACGCTCATGATTCACAGTGTTACATTGCACTTTGATGTCACCACATGCTTGTGCGTTATAGCCCCATGATCACGGCAAGTGTTCAACACGCTGTCGGATTTTCAGATTCTCAAGCTCTTAATCGTGAAAGAATCCATCTTGCCAGATTCCACTCTAATTAAGACGCAAATGTTTTAACCAGGCAGTGTTTTTCCTCACTCAAACTTTAGCTGAACAGTATTGTTTGGTTGCAGGGGTATGGATACAATTTTCACAAAGGTGTGAGAATTTCACATCTGCTCATGTTTTCTGTCCTTGAACACGCCGTTGGTTTCCTGTTTTCCTCCTCCTGTTGATGGGCCTCCAGAGAGCAACCGCAGTTGATTCAGAGTAGCACAAAGAGCTCAGGGACCCAATGAGTACAAGAACTGCATCGCAATCACTGCGTCTCTGTGCGCTTGTACCCACGCACTAATGTTTTAGCCAAAATAGGAAGGGGGGTTGGGGAGGTTGACGCTACCAGTTTAGTTTCAGTGTTTTGTTTGGCTTATATTTCTATTGTTTCTTTACATTTAGTATGTTGAATGTTTTCCTAACTCCTTTCCAAATGCAGCAACAATCTGTAGGTTCATATGACATCAGGAAATATAATTTGTTTTTCATGTTATTTTTACTCACCATAGTGACAGGAAGAGATTAGCAGCCATACAGGAAGAAGGAAAACCCCCAGCTCCCCTCTGGCCTGTCAGTTTATCCATGCTGGTGCAAGATTGTAGGAATTTGCTTCTCCTTAATGCATTTGTTGAGACTAACTCTTATGCTGTTTGCCATATCGTCGTAATTAATATCAATTAGGGGTGCACAGCCACGATTTCTAAAAATTTTGGTTGATTACAGATTGGCCAATACATGCATGTGAAACCAATCTTATCCACCAGTCTTGTTTAACTCTGCAAATGTCTGAAAGTCAGCCACTGTCCTCTTTTTCTCTGTCGTGAAAGAGAGATGACTGGTGGACCCGCCCACCAAGTCACGTCTACAAGTGGGCAGTTAACAGTCACCCACTGTTGCCAACTTGGTGACTTTTCATCCTATATTTAGCGGTTTTTCAAACTCACCAAGAGACTTTTTTTTTTTTATTGGTGCAGACTAGCAACTAGCAACTTTTTTTCTTTGTGTTATTGGAGACTTTGGTGACGGTGTCAGTTATAAAAAGAAAAGTTGCTGTTGGCCAAAGACAGAATTAGCAGGTTGGGCTTTTTAAAGATCGGTTATCGAAAAGAAAACTGCATTCATAACATCGCAAAACAAAATACATTGAAGTTTGTCACTATAAGCAAGCAAATTGTAGACAAGTCCAAATAATATTAACAAGTTTCAAATGAACAGATAATAACGTAGCTCTAAATTAAGCCACCATTGCACAATTGTGTAAAGTAAGTACATCTTTTTCTGTTCCTGTACCTTTTTCTGCCCATGTAGCTGCCTGAGTCGTTTGAGGCCTGTCACAGCCAATGAGAGCTGATCTACTGCCTCACTGCAGCCTTTGTCAGCCTTAGCGTGGGGTTTTGGGCCATTGCTGGTCCATTCCTCTGTGTTTCCATGGTTCTCTATAGGGTCTTTCTGCTGAGGCTGAAAGGAGCCCGTTGACGGGGGTCCGAACCGACAGGGTTAAAACAGAGTTCACACGCCTCTCACCCTGCCTGGCTGTCCCCCACACTTGGTTTCTTCTGTGTCTCCTCTCTGTGTCTCATTTTTTTTTGCCAATCCCTCCTCCTCACTAGCCAGTCTCCCCTCCTCTGTTTTTGTCTCCCCCTCAGTGCTGGCATAGCTGTCGGTTTCTATGGGAATGGCGAGACTTGCGATGGAGTGAATCGACTGACGTATTCCCTCCGCCACGCTAACCGCACAATCACTGGAGTCCAAAAGCTGGTAAGACCACAAGGACAGTCATATGGACATGTCTAAATAATTCAACACTCTTCTGCTGTGAGCGTCTGTGGTTTCATTTCAACTTTGCAGTGAAATCCAGTATTTTTTTTTTTCCCTCTGAACACAATCATGTCCTCATATGTCCATGTGTTTTACGCTAGGTATATGATAGTACGTCGTCATTGAACCAGACAGTGGACAAGAATCTGCAACAGCTTGAGGGCCAGTATGCTCAGCATGCAGACTACCTCTCCATCATCCAAAAGCTGCAGGGCCAACTGGATGAGCTGGTCAGGCAGATGGTCGAGATTCCTTTCTGGGACAACAACCTAATTTCTCTGGAAGATTTGTCCACCAGCATCGAACTGTACGACTGGTATAGGTAAGGCCATAATAGTGCACTCCACAGAACGGCAGACGTTATCTTTTTATTATTAAGCTTTATGTGCAGACACTGAAACGTTAATGCACAACCCTGTGGAAACTCGATCTGCCTTTCATATTGAAAGCTTGTGTGAAATGATCTTGAGTGGCTGGACTCTCTTAAATTGATTTTCCTAGATGTTTATTGGAAATCTAAAGACGGAATTTATGTGGAGCCCAAATCATAAGAAATGACTTCAGCACATCATTAGGCAGCATTAAGCTTGCAGCGAGCTTAAAGGTTTTCTAATAAAAAAATACTCTAATGGAAATCTGGCCAGACGCCATTTACATGATACCAAAAGTATGCAAGTGCAGCAAAAAGTGTTAATAGAAATAACACTATTTGGACTGGTTATGTAATAGTAGGCACTCGGCTGCACATTCAAGGGAAAATGTAGTCCCTGGTATTTAGCTGCCAGCAGTTTGGTCTTTGCTCACCAACAATTTGTCTGCTTTATTAAAATTGTCTTATAATCAAGGGAGTTGAATTTATTCTCATTATTAGATTAGGGTTCTGATTTTATTCATGGTGCACTTCAATGTGACCACACAACTGAAAATAAGATCTGTCAGGCTGGACTATTGATTAGAAAAGCATCAGTTTGAGAGGTAAATAGGACTGTTTAGTGCTTTTGAAGTATCACTGAAGGTAAGGTGTCTTCAACACAAAATAAACTGTTGCTAATTGTTAATATAGGGTTAGTAACTGTCTGTGCCTCTAAAGAGACTCAAACTTTGCTTTATTTATTTATTTATTTTGCTTGAATTGTTGGCAGCACCCTCTGTTGAGATTAGCCTCCCTTTATGAATGTTGCTTTCCTATTAATCCTAAATTTAGCCGGAACTGACTGTTACCCATCACTATGAAGATTGAATGCCAATTAAACGGTTTGCACTAAAACACTATGTTAGTAGGTTTTAGGTTGTTGTTTTTTTTATTTTTCTTTGTACAGTGAGATACATTCTTCAAATCTTACTCCTGTTTTAATTCATATAACAAGGAATTCATTTCATGCATATTTTTATAGACTGGCATAATTAGATCTGAAAAACACCAATCAATTTTTATTGATAATTGCCTAGTAATTTACCATTTAATTGCCTAGTATGCCAGAATAGTTTTATGCAACAAATGTGTTCTCTCAGTGGTAGAAGGATCAAATAAAAAATGACTCTCTCCACAGGTGGTTGGGCTACATCACGTTGCTTCTCTTCGACATCCTCATCTGCCTTCTCGTTCTGTTTGGTCTCATTCGCAACTCAAAGGGAATACTTTTAGCGTAAGTGTCATCATTTGGTCAATGTTTCCTCACATTGTTGATCTGTTTTAACAAGGAACAAGTTTATAAGGCACAATAAAATCTCTGCTGCAGCAGGAGTTTTATGGCTCCTTTTTCTAAGTGTTTTTTATTTTTGTTTTTTTTTTTGTTGAGCGTTTCCTTCGGTTCCTTCCTGACCCCAGATAAGCGGAAGAAAATGAATGGATGGTTGGATTTCCTTCATATTGTCAAAAACTAACTTAGTATGGCAATAGTTCTGATAAATTAATGTTACATTCTGGATAAATGAATACTAACGAAGAATCTTATGTGTTGATTCGTCATCGTATGCCGAAATTTCAACTTCCTATTTCTTAAATCTTGCACAAAAATGTTCAGTTGACGGTGAACTTTGTGAACCCGCCTTTTTTTTTCTTTTTTTTTTTTTTAATCGTAGCCCCAAATTTTGCAGAAACCTAAATAAAACACCTAAGCAATAATTTCAATTATTTTCTTTCTTTAAAAATAGAACGGAATTGTATTAGTACTTACTTCACAGATGTCGAGCTCAAAAATCATTTCAGATTTATGTTTGTTAAATTGGAGCCTTATGGTAGATTCACAGAAACTGTTCAGTTTGACCGTGTAATTTAATCAGTTTTATTGTGTTAAGCCTCTCTTTATGGAAGTGTACCTCTTGATGCAATGGTCTAATGCTGCTGAAGCGTCTCCTGACCTCCTCTTGCTTCCCACAGGGTGTGGTTGTTCGGTGTCGTAGCTATTATTATCAGCTGGGTCTCCCTGGGGCTGGAACTGGCCGTTTCTGCGGTGAGTGTCTGCAGGGAACGATCTTGTTTACCTGGTGGAACTGCTCTGTTTAACACATGTAATTGTTCAATATGGTTTTTCTGCTAGAATCTTGATGAAAGTGAAGTGAAACACTCAAATGATCTCAGAATGAATAAAGGTTTCGCAAATTCCATTTTTAATAGACGTATTGTTATAGGTGTTGCTTCAGTAAAACACCTGTGTCCATTTTTTGGTTCACTTAGCTTTTTCCAGAAATCCTGAAGACTGATAACAATGATTAAAGCCTGGAATTGAAGCCTGGCAGCTGTTATTAGAACGGCAGCCGTACTGTTAAAGGGGAAGCTGTTTGTTGTGTTCTTCACTGAGAATATAATGTACTAAAATGCACAATAGAGCATTATAAATCCAGTTTTCTTTTTTCATTTACCTAGCTTTAATGGACGTCTAGTTTTAATGTTGACGCAAGTTAATCTTCATTTATGCAAATTAAGAAATTATGCATTCACTTTATAATCTTTGCCTCTTGTGCCTGAATTAGCATGAATAAGTGCTTTCCAGCTGAGATTGATCCAGCTTTTTCTTAATGCAATAACTTTAATGTATATTAATATATTTGTTTAGTGTTATTCGAGTTGATCAGTGACTAATTTCAGATCTGAATTTTCTTGTTTTCAGAGCTCGAGTGACTTCTGCTTTGCTCCTGATACATATGTTACCACAGTAGTTTACCAATATGAGGTCATCGATAAAGGTATGATGCCTCCTGTTATATTTTGATTCAGACACACACGACATGTAGTCATGTCTTAAAATTAGCAATGCAATCCATCATCTGCTAAATGGGAGTCTTATGATGAGTGAATCTCATCCCTTCCTCTCAATCCCCTGATTGTTCTGCGGTAATTAGACAAGATGACGTCTTTTTTTTCATCCACAAAAAGCCCCCAAAAATTGCTGCCACATCTGCAGAAAGGTCAAGGGGGAATGGGTTGCCATTTGAAATGGCACAAAAGCCTCTCTGACACATCTCACTGTAGCAGTGTCTCCAATTCGTTCCATAACAGGAGGCATGTCGCAGGACGGCAATAAAAGAGCCGTGGGTTTTCTTGTTTGTGTATGAGGGAGATGTGAGCAGGAAAGCAGAAGATCAAAGGCAGGAGATGAAAATGATGTTTTTTAAAATAAAACTGTTTAATGTTCCTTCTCAACATCAGCTCAGCTAAATGAGCTCTTTCCTGCTCTCTTCTGAAATATGATACCAGCTGAATGTAAGCAAACAGAAATTAAAACGTCGGCTGTAATTACTGTGCTTTTGAGGCAAAGTGAGGAATAAGAACAGATTTGCTATTTATTCAATAATCTGTATTATAATTATGCTTTTACATGTTTTCTGCCTAAAGCCTGAGATGAAATCATGTTTGAGCTTCATGCAACTTTTTCTACAGTAATTATTGTAATTTCTCTCTTTTTGACACAAGTTTGTTTTAGATTACACTTTTTTTTGACTAATTCTACATTATAATTTTGCAATGCACGACAAAACACTTAGCTATACAAATGTCTAACTCGTATCTTTTTTTCTTCCCTTCATCAGATTTTGCCTTTCTCTGTTTTCATCTGAAACCTCGATAGTAACAGTGTTTTACTACGCTATTTAACTTAGCACTTTCTGCTGCTACATATATTTAAACATGTATTATTATTATTTTACATCACATTCTCTTGTCCTACCTGTCTTGCAGCTTTCTAATCTGGGTTCTTTACTCTATACACCTAAAGCTATCTGCATTTCCTGATTTGTTTGCTTCAGCAGTTGAGATTAAGCTAGTTTAGTCGATCCTTTGCTTAGTTAGTTATTCTGATTAGCCAGTCTTTTAAAATTTCATGAAGTTAAAAATAAAATGCACATCAACTAAACAGCTACTCCAGTGAATCTATCAGTATTGCTCAGCCTGCTCATTTGGTACTCCAGCGCCAGATGTTTTTTTTTAATGACTGCATATTTCAAGACAGCAGAGATTAGCAAACTGATCATAAAAAAAGCCCATAAAGAAACAAATTTAAGACAATGAGACAGAGTCTAACCATTGTCTAAAGATTGTTCCCATCTGTCTGTTTCACTATTAGCTTGTCCATTTGTGACTTCAATCATGTTTCCATCCATTTGTCCATCATCGTTTAGTGATTAATCATGATAAATCAATAATTGAAATAATTGGCAACTGTTTTAGTAATAGATTAATTGTTACATGGCGTGTATAGACTAAAAAGAGAGGCTAGTTGCTGAAGGAATACTTGGTAATTAAATCAAAACTGTACAAAAAATATATACATTTTGCATTTCAGCTTAAAAAAATATGTCTTTCTGAAAATATATTCTACTGACATTCTCAAGTGGCATAGTTTTAGAAGTCGGTGAGTATTTGCACTGGATTATTATGTGGACCATTGTTAATATGCTTATTTATCATTAACATTTTATCATTAATGTGTCCAAAGCGACATTCACTGAGATCAGAGAATCTGCTCTTCCTATCGTTCTCGCCCGTCATGTGGGCTAACGGAGACCTGCGTGTGTGTTTATCCTTCCTGTGTCGGAAACATTCCGGGTGTTCAGTTGTGTTGCGGGCGAAAATAAATCTCCTGACTCGGCAGAGAGTTTGAATGTCACCAACACGTTATGCGTCAGTTTGGTCGCGGCGGTGTTCACGGCTTGGCTCTGTGTCGCAGTACTTCTGAGTCAGACGTGAAGGATTCCTCATTGACGGAAGTGCGTGGTGATCACAAGTCTTGGCTTCTAATAATTCTAATCCTCTTTGGTTCACTTTGTACTCCGAGCAGAATCCAAGTTTGGTCTTATAACAGCAATGACAGCGCTGATGATGTAACAGGTTTTGGTGTTTTTACAAAGCTATGTGCTGTAGGAGGAATTATACCTGCAATTCTCACTGGGTTTGTATTAGCTACAGGGATTTGAAATGGTTCATTTAACATTTATGCATGTTTTCTAAGGTTTGAGAGTTCAGGATTCTCTCATACATAGTTATATTGGTACTGACTTGTTGCAAGCTGTGACAAGTCACAAGATAACGGAATGGGCTTTTTCTGTGCTTCAACAAAACTTTAAAGACAGGAAACAGAGCTTAGTGTGTGTATGTTTATAACACTTTCTCAGAACACATTAAAGGCGAAAATACTCTCTGAATTGAGATTTTTCTGCTTTCTGTTCATTCGTTTTGCATTTACCTCCCCTTCTTCTCTCACATGGCATTTCTTTATTTATAAAACCCTCTTTGTTGCAGCACAACCAGATTAAACTCCATCAATGCTGCAACTCTGCCTTTGCATGAAATCTATCTGAAGTGGGTTGAAGTAGATTCAGGAGTTTCCACTGTGTTTTGTGACCTTCTGTTAAACTTATAGCAATAGTGACTGGTCAGTTTTTTCAGATACTTACCAAGATAAATGCCTTATCAACTGACTTTTGGATTTTGGTAAAATAATGACAACCAGGTGACAGTTATTTGACTGAACAATAATGCAGACATTGCTGAAATGGCAATTATGTTGTCTCGATCAAATCAGAATAAATGTATGCTTCTCTAACATGTTCTTATCTCTGTTCCTCTCAGAGGTCCTCCAGTACTACCTTAGCTGCAGTCCGGAGCAAACCAACCCCTTCCAGCAGGTTTGTTGGACTTGCATTTTACAACTGCAAATTTGTTTACTCTGAAATATTAGCTTAATGTGTTAACAACTCAAATCTAAGGGATGACAACGAAACCTGCTTTGATTAGCAATTTTTTTTTTCCATCCCTCTGCAGCAGTTCAGTGCGTTCCTTTCTCAGGGAGTTCATCTGATGCGCCACAGCACGTGTCCATGCTAATAGGATTGAGTCTGTGCAAACCGTACTCATTAAACATTTGTTTGCACACCAGCACAGTCTGCGCAAAGATTTTTTAGAACAGCGTAATTAATTTATTTTCTTGAATAATAGTTTTTATTTTATGATCCAAAAGGAAAACAAATGCAGCACCTCCAAATAACAAATTTGATTCAAATGAAAACCTTTATTGATCTCTACTAGGTGTTGGATGTTGTATCAATCCAAATGCACAACTTCCTCCATTTTGTGAAGTTCCCTTTTACAAGGAACAAAGATAAACCTCTTTCAAAACAGAAAGCAGTACTTCTGCTTCCTTATTATGATCTCCAGTGAGCTACTTGAGTACATGACACTTGTTTTGTTTATTTTGTTTTTGCCATTTTAAAATTGTTTCACTTTATTACTTATGACCTGTTCCCTTTGAAGTCTATCTACGCCTCCTAATGGCGTCTCCATTGGATCCGCTGCCTCCTGCACTAAGCTCTGATCTAAAGGTTTAAATGAAAATTTGTAGCTACAGCTTGGAGAAATGTTTTTACATATTTTAACTTTGGAGAAAAACCTTCAACTCAAAGCTTTGCCATGTTTCTGTGGAATATTCCTGTCGATGTCAGACTTGTTTCTCAAAATGGATTATCTGCGTCTTATACGTTTGGCCCACATCAATAAGTCAAAACCTTTGAGTGCTTCTGATGTCAAGGGCGTCTATTGTTATTGGAGTATTCATATATCAGAGTATAGATGCCTTTGTGCTTTTAACTATGAAATGCCTTATAGAACCAAAATAGAAATGGCCGCTGAAGGTTCTTAGTGATATTTCTGAGAATTGTAAAACTTTTATTTGCACACGGTCGTCACTCACTGTCAATTTTTTTTTTTTTTTTCTTTTTCAGAGGCTTTCAGGGAGCCATAAAGCATTAGTGGAGATGCAGGACGATGTGTCTGAGCTGCTGCGCTCTGCCACCAGAGAATACAAACAGACCAGGGTAAGATACGAGGAGCTGAAACTGTATCTTGGTGAAAGGAATCGGACTGCGCTCCAGTCGGGGGAGCTGGACCCGTCCATCATAACCATCAGCTGATGGCACACCTGGGGCCTGCTTTATGTCCATTTAGCTGCATTAGGCTTTCACTGGACCTTGTCCACACAGCGCTGGTATTGTCCATCGCTGGTTTTTACTCCGTTGAAGGCGGCATGAATGAGAGCTGACGTTGGGAACACAGCGGGGCACGTTTCCCTCTTCACCGACACGCACAGAGAAATGTGCTGAGGTTGTTCAAACTATTTCGTCAGGCAAGCTGATGCGTTTCCAGCTAAAGATGGAGATAAAATGTTGACTAGAGGAAAAATTAAAATTATCATGAATTAAAATCGGCTTTTCAGCTCTTACTGCTGTATATTTATGAAAGGCTGTTCCCAGATAAATGCGCTTTGAATGAATAATCGAGAAACGACTAGCAAGCAGGAACAGAAAAATGTTGCTCAAGGTTCTTAGCTTATTGTGTTAACTCTGAATATTTCTGATTTTCTTGGTGTTTCAGCTGTTCAGTTATGCTTTTTTTTTGTTTGTTTTTTTTTCTTCTTCCTCCAATTCTTCCCAGGGAAGTTTGGAAGAGATTCAGGGGATTCTGAACACCACTGAGATCAGCCTTCATCAGCTCACGGCGCTGGTGGACTGTCGCAGCCTGCACATGGTGAGCAGAGGCGACAAGCCGAGACGCCGTCTCGTTGTAGCGCTGCTCCGACCAGGAAACTGATTCGTTCAGGCAGTTTTTACAGCAGCTAACTTGTATAAAGGAACCCATCTTTGATGGCCGAGTTTTCACTCTATTTGCATTTTTGGTGTCCTGTACTTGTTTCTATTCTGCTGTGTTATGAATTCGGCAGTGCTCCCAGATTCATAAGTCCCAGGATGTTACATCCAAAATCATTTGAAGTTAAAACCATTTTTGTACAACTTTCTTGGTATATTCATGTATATTTCACATTTTCATTTCAGGCCACATCAAAAATCATGAATACACTCAAAGGACAGGTGGTAGCAAAATCTATCAGTGAAACCACCCATTGAACTGTTAAAATATGAATAAATGGCTAACTCTGCATTTCATGAGTAATTCTTTAAAGTTAAATAACATTGAACTTTTGTTCACATTGATGTAATCTGGCAGAATATAGATAAAAACTGCTTTGATTTGATTGATAAAATAATATTGAGACTTGCTGTAGGGATTTGACTGTGGGCTGAATTTGTCTTGTAGGACTATGTTCAGGGCATGACGGGACTGTGCTACGACGGGCTGGAAGGCCTCATCTACCTCTTGCTCTTCTCCTTCGTGACTGCGCTCATGTTCACCTCCATCGTCTGCAGCACGCCTCACACCTGGCGCGGCAAGCGGTGAGATATCGGCTGCCTTCGTGGAAAGCTCCACAAACGTGGACGTCCAAAAGCTTTCATGTCCAACTTGTACTCGGAATTGTATATGGAGTGATTAATAATTCAAAAGGAAAACTGATTAATAATTTATGGTTAAAAAAATAAATAAATCTGGCTTTCTCGGAGGGGGGGGGGTTCTTTAAATCTTGTACCAGAATGATCTGAAGACAAAAATCCATCCAGCCCAGAAGACTCCAGCTGCTTTCTCCACCTAATTGTGCCATGTTGGCCAAAATCTATCACAACCCTTCGCTTGATCTTCAGCAAAAATGTAACATTATTCAGATTTCTTTCTCCCATTAGCAGCAGGATAATGACTGCAGAGTTGTTACTTAGAAAATGGTTCTAGATTCCCCACATAATTAACTAATTATTCCTTATCAAAGGAGGGGGTTTGTTCATCAGTTTTATCTCAGCTGGTGCTTCCTGTCGCAAAGCAAAAAGCTTACGCTTTTACCAGTCTGTTGTTTCCAGTGTTCCCCACTAAGCTTGTTCAGCAGTCGAGTCGTAATGAAGCATGGAAGCTAATTATTTCAGCACATCTGGAATCGCAGCACAGAGGCAGGTTATGACTGGGATTTACAAGCAGGACCAACATTTCTTTAGGGTTTTGAGCCATAATTATGCTGTTTGGAATCAATTCCCAACATGCATGTGTGATGAAATCCATAGGGAAGTATAATAAATGCAGTGATGATGTCATAAATATGGTATGATGGAAGTCAAGCAGGTGGTGGCCTTGAACTCCAGGGGGAGACGTGCACTATTTTTATTTTCTAGGTTCCAGATTTTTATCTCGGCAGAAGCAAAATATATTTGCTGTGACCATTTTAGTTGAAACAGAATAAACTGCATTGGTATATTTTTACACATGAGGTTTTTATAATACCTCATCTTGTTTGTTTTTTTTTGTTTTGGGGGGAGGAGGGGTGGTTTTCAACCTAAAAAGGCTAAAAGTCGCAGGAGGGAAAAAAAAAACGTGACTGTGTGGCAAGTTTTTGCTCCATTGTCATCATCGAGGTAGATCAGAGGCACCCCCTGGTGGTCGTTTAAAATTCTGTTTTTTGTTTTTGCTTTCTGCAGGAGCGATGAGGACAGTGTAGATGAGTCTCTGAGCCCCGGCGGGCGGCAGACCCACGACAGCCTGTACCGGGTCCACATGCCCAGCCTGTACAGCTGTGGCAGCAGCTATGGGAGCGAGACGTCCATTCCTGCCACAGCCCACACCGTCAGCAACGCTCCGGTCACAGAGTACATGTAAGGTCCCACCTGCCTAAAACCATGCAACAAGAGACTGTAACTGAAAGCAGAAGTGGTTGACGATGCATTTGCATGCCATGTTCTTAACTCTGCACATTAAGGGAGATTTCTTTTTTTTTTTTTATTATTATTTCCTCTTGTTGTCAAGAGGAAGTTTATGTGACCCCAGAGAGAAGCTTAGTTCCCCCCATAGTCAGCAGATGCAGCTGTTTATCTCCAGCTGTGACGGTTGTGAAACCCAAAGCTCTCTGAGGCTCCATGCTAATGATACTGGGGGATGGGGATACTTCAGTTTCTAACTTTGTGCAAAACCTTAGTGGAAGCAAAGTTTAATGCCTTTTCTCTTTAAAATCCATATACGAAAATCTACACTACTGACATTTTGTGATGTGAATAACAAGACTTTATTTTTCTGCATAAAGAGAAAATGAAGTCTCCAGGGTAAAACAGCAGTAGTAAACTTGTGGCATAAATATGCATCATGTTAAACTAATACTATGTTGATCTCGATACCAAAGCCATCCACCTGAAATTGGAGAAACGAAAAAAAACGGGACTTTTTTCTGAAACTGATGGAAAAGGCAAGACTGAAACTGGTCAGAGTGACATCAGCATGGAAGGAGCTGCAGGGATTTCCAAGTACTTGTTTAGTAAAAATCTCCACTATTCTTGTGAACTAAAGATTAGGTTTGCAAAAAATATTTTCTTCGGAAGAAAGATATCCAGGCCTGGCTAATCTCTCCCAAACCTTAGCAGGCTAATGTGTCTGATGAAGCCTACTGTAGTTGCAATGTATGGGCCACAATTTTAAAATTGAGTGCCACCAAAAGAAGAATTCTAAAACATCTGAGTTTTAAAGCTGTCTTGTTACTGTCAGACAAAACTTTGTAATTGTTTTCTTATGAAAATCAGCTCCAGAGATTGTGTCTGTTGGAGGTTTCATTTTTTACATTTCCAGCAACTTTGATCAAATAGTGTGAATTTACATTTAATTTCCTGAAAAGGTGTATTTTTGGAGATGTAAGGTTTCTATCTGACAGCAGCAATAGTTGAAACAAATTCTGAACTGATGCATTATTGTCTCCTTTTTTACATCACAAAGACCTACATTTTAAACTGGTTGTTTAGATTTTTTAGGGTTATCTTTTAGATGAGGTTGTGTATTTGATGTGTGTGTGTTTTATTCTGCAGGGCTCAGAACTCCAACTTCCAGAACTCTCGCTGTGAAAACACGCCACTGATCGGACGCGAGTCTCCTCCTCCCTCTGTAAGTTTTTGCTTTCTCTTTTTTTTTTGTACCAGCAGACTGTTATACATCATTATCCTCCTATATCTTAATAAGTAACAGCAACTGTAGTGACCTTTAAGCAGGTGTGGTGTGTATTTTGCCCCTCAGCCCTTAGGAATCATTCACATCCATCAAACATAAGAGCCATGCTGTTTTTCTGAGCTTCATTAAACAAACCTCTGAGGTTCACTCCTGTGCTCAGGATTGTTTCGGTTCGTTCCCGGTAAAGAGTTTAGGGTTGACCTGAATTATTTAGCCTCCCGACACGCCCCCGGCCTTGGCCCCCTCCTCTAGA
Organism: Poecilia latipinna; assembly: GCF_001443285.1. Classification (NCBI taxonomy): domain Eukaryota; kingdom Metazoa; phylum Chordata; class Actinopteri; order Cyprinodontiformes; family Poeciliidae; genus Poecilia; species Poecilia latipinna. The sequence continues at coordinate 444,359 of NW_015113804.1, forward strand.
AACCCTGCTCTCCCTCGTGTCTGTGTGTCTGCTTGGACCTGGACACTGCTTTGTGCATCTGCTCTGTACTCTCTTCTTGTCGTTCTTTCTCTGCGAACCCATCCAGTTGTATTTGACTGCCGCGGACAGTAACAGCGGTCACTGCTGGCAGTTAAAGCCCTCGGAGAGTTCAAGATCGTTTTGGTAACTTCGTCTGCTTTACTAACAGGTACAGAACATGGCCGCCCGCCCGCCTCCCCACACCTGCTGGCCTGTCCTCCCTCTCTGTCACCTCCCAGAGTTCTGGCTTTGCTGACCCCATTCTAAGGTCCCAGTGGTGGGATTTTAGGGAAACCTCCCCCCTCATGTACCCTGCCCTCTCTTCTCTGCTGTCCTACCTGGTGTCTAATCTGATGTTTGTATCCCCCTCCTGGGCTGCATGTTTGCCTCCCCCACTCCCAAACCAACAGGAACATGTGAGGCTGCAACTCTTCCCTGAGTCACTGTGGCGTATGAATCAGTGGTGAAATTATAAATCTCTTCCAGCATTTTTATGCTGGAAGTATTTTCTTGAGTACTTTTATCGAGGGCCAAAAATGCTCCAATTCAATAACTAAATGATTGCTTGGGCCTAAGAAATCAATAAAAAAAATAATGCATTTATGTTTATTTTGGTATTCTGGTCAATTAGTATTAGATAACTCAAAGTGGAAATCATCACTTAAGGTTTAAATAATGTTAAAATCATGCTGTATTTCATTGTTTAATTATTTTTGCATTTTTCCTGTGCCATGGCCCATCATGAATTGATTGTGGCTCATTGAATATTTTCTATTTTATTATGCAGATCAGTCACTGTTTTCCCTGTTGAGTCACTTAAATCTGTGAGGAAAAACTGTTGCAAACCAAAAGTATGAAATACTGAATAATATATTTTTTAAAAACATAATGATTTCACATTTAAATTTTTTTTATCGGCTATATAAATTGTTGGAATATTTAAATACATAAAATATAAGTACTCATTAACTTATTGTGTATTTTCAGTTTATATCGCAATATAAATGTCTAACAAAATTTTTTCTTTATCTAATTGTTGCACTTTTGGTCCTCAACATGAATGACTTTATAATTAGTTTATTTTGTTTAAATAATGCATGGGTGAAAGCATAAGGTCACATTTAATTCAGCAAAAACCTTTTTTTTTTTTTTTTTGGTCTGACTTTTTTTAACTATTAATGAACTTAGCATTAGCTGCAGGCAGAGAGTGGAGGCAGAGGAAGGACTCTTTCTCTCTAATATAGAGAGAAACATCCACACAAACAGAGAAGTGTTTCTACATCTTGTTTTGTCTTTTGTCATCCCTCTCCTCTTCTCATCCTCGCCACATGAAGCCCAGGTGACAATGTGGACATTTTCAAAATAAAAGCTTTTTATTGGAGGCATTTGAATGCAGCCAGTAGTTTTACACAAAAGACCGTTGCAGCTATTCTCTTGATCTCATGGAAAAAATTACAAGTCCAGCATGTCAGAGATCTAGACAAAACCAGAACTTTGAATATCTGGTCTTGAATATCTGGCTGGAGTGCCACTATAATAACAATGTGTGTAAGATTCTACCATTCTCTTTCCTGTAGTATAAGTAATAAAAACATGCAGACCATGAAGTTGCAGTAACTTCATGGTCTAAATGGTTACAAGTTGATATTGAAAAGAGGAAGTTCTGGTGTGTTCTTTTTTTTTTTTTTTTTTTTTTTTTTATGGCATAAAATACATCTAAACCTAAATGCATCCAAGATGGCCGTCTCCACAGGAGTGAAATGCAGCCCCTGTCATGCTCGTTTTCCTCGCATCCGTACATGCATGGATCCGTTCCACCTGTATATAAATGTCTGACTCTGTCGGTCTACACACAGCAGGAAGAAAAACGATTCAAACTACAGCAGGGTTATATTGACTGTTCCTTTTATTTGTCTCCTGTAAATTTTTCTGTGATTTTGATTTTCCCATAGAAAGATGGTCTGTGCAGGATTTTCTCTTTTTAGTGTTTTGTTGTTTTTCCTTTTGCCTTTGTATTTTTTGTAGTTCTTTACAGTAATCTATTCAAGATTTAGTGAAATTCATGCATCTTTTTCATTCATAAGAACTCCAAAAATCTCTTTCTGTCTATAAAAACAGTGTGTTGCTGTTGAATGAGAAAATCCTACATTAGATTTAGTAGTTTCTTTTTTTTTTTTGAGACCAGACAGATTTTTTTTTACCTTTTTCTATATATGTATAAAGAGTAGAACAATGACCTATTTTCGTCTGGTTCTGTTTACAGTACACCTCCAGCATGCGGGCAAAGTACCTGGCCAACAGTCGGCCCAATCCCAACAGTCGACCCGATCCCAACAGTCGACCCGATCACAACAGTCGACCCGATCCCAACAGTCGACCCGATCACAACAGTCGACCCGATCCCAACAACTCTCCTGCTCATTGAGTCTCTCTGCTCTCCACCAGTCTGCAGCGCTGCACATCTCTGAAGCCTCTCCTCAACTGATCAGTCCCATTTCTTCTGCTTCCTGCCTGTTTTCTCTGTATCAGTTTATTTGAACCAAACATGCTTTCTCCTGCTTGGCTGAAGCACAACCAGAGGACATGCATCAGATTGCAAACTGTGAGTCAGAAGTACAGATATACACTCCATTGTTCGTTGTTTATCTTTCCACGGATCATTAAGGGTGCTGCGACCGAACTCCTGAGCTGATCCGATGGACTTGAAAGATTTTTTTTTTTTTTTAGCTATAATTCATGATGATATCAAAGTTGGCGGTTAAAGTACTGTAACATACTCTGTGTTTACTCTGGAATCTGTAGATGTGGTCTTTCACACTCAGCTTAGATCTACTTGTTCCATTGATTAGATTAACTTTAGCTTGTTAAGACTCTACTGTTCTTGGAGCTTGAATCGTACTGTACTTGTGGCACGTCCAACACACACTAACACACTTGGCTTATAGTGGCATTCTGTCTTAAACCTGTTGTCTGGGACCAGTTTTCCTGTGGTATTGCATGTTTGACCACAGTCTTGTTTCTTTCTTCTTATTGGTTGACTTAAAAAAAAAAAAAAAAAAATTACAATGAGCCTCGTTTTCACAGCAGTAGTTGCTCAACTTGTGAAGCTCTGACCTGACACATGTTTTATTTGGTTGAAAGAAACTAACAAGTCGGAATTTATTTTTCCAGCAGATGACTGTGAATAAGATAAGTGTGTGGTCGCTTTAAGGGTTTAAGGATAAGTTTCAGTTCCCTGTAGCTTCTTAACTGCCTGTAATGCTCTGTGTGGTTCAAACTGCTCACACACGCACACAAAAAAAAAAATGCAGCAGTAATCATCCCAGTAGGAGTTTCGACTTGATAAAAATGGCTTTTTCTCTAGAGGCTTTTCTGGAGAAATGTAATGCATTTGCAATGCGGTGCCTCAAATGTGTTTTAGCATTTATATAACACTCAGAGAAAGTAGTGGGTGCTGTGAAAGGATTGTGAAATCTTCAACTTTTTGTGAAAAAAAAATAAATAAATAAAAAATTGAAATTCTTTTTATGAAAATCTGTTGCAGCATGACGAACCTTCAAATGTGGAGTGAGTTGTTTTGCGTTTCAGCTGCCTCTGCTTGCTTCTTAAGATGTGATCTGTTGTAAGAAGTGATGTTGAGACTGTGCCAACAACTTAAGCACAAATATTTTAGTATCTCAGTAACTTTTTAGATGTTTTTTTTTTTTTTTCAACCAAAGGCTCCCGGGGGGCTGTGAAACAAAAAATGAGCCTGAATTTTTCAAAACTGTTTTTTTTTTTTCTTTGATAATTCACTGATGCAGTCTGGGTTTTGTTTTCTTTTTTGTAGTAGTAGTAGTAGTATCCATCTTTTTGTAATGTACAGGTAAAGATGATTACAAAACATTTCCGACTCTGAAATCTGAAATCTTTATTTTTTTTCTTTCTTTAGAGGGCCTGTGATTCATTTTAAGGCATTCCTTTATTTTACTTTTTAAAGAATTAATGTAAATATTGAATAGATTTGTCTTTTTTTTTTGTTCTTCTTTTGTGTAATAGACCTGTTTTTATACATAATTTTGTAATGTGTTCTTGTAAAGGCTGTGGTCATGTTGAAGCTTGAATGCTGTGTTTTGAAATTAAAGGAACTTTAACTGAAGTGCAGAGGCTGTCGGGGTCATTAATGCGAACAAATCTTGACACAGAACAAACACCAGGGAGCAGCAAAGCGTCGCTGCTCAGATCTTCTTGTGCAACAGACGAAGCTTTTTGTGCTTTTTCCAACTTAAAAAAACACATTTAAAGTTGAAGCTTGGGAGTCCTGAAAGTTAAAAAAGCACTTTTTTCCCAGGTGTACCTCAACACTGATCATGCGGGAATACATAAAAGCATTTTCATTTGTTTTCTTTTACTCCCCTTAGACAAATACAACTGTCAGAGAATTAAAAAAAGAAACATTTTGTATTATGACAGCTGCAGGCTCATGTTCTGAATTTTCCGCTTCCTTCTGATTCAACATTGTACGATTTTGTTGCTAATTTTCTGTGAAACTGCATTCTTATCTCTAATACATCGGATCAGATTTAGCCACCAAAGCATCTGCAGTAAAAAAAAAAATAATTCACAAAGGAATAAATAAAAACAGAAGTTGGTCCAATTATTTGACGGTCTGTTATCTATCCTGGATTAAAGTCCTGACCTTGGTTCTCCTGCCACAATTCAAAAACATAACATAAGTTAATTGGTTCATTTAAATTTCCTTTAGATATCACTGGGAATAAACAGTGGATGGACAATGTCATGGCTACAATCACAGAAACAATATATACTATTACTTTAGAGGTTTTAACATATCAGGCTGTGATGAATATAATCTAAAAAGCCAAAAAATCTTTCTTTGTGAACAAAACAGATTTCCAACTAAAGCTTAATAATGGCCGTAAGTGTGTTACAAAAATGCAGAGTGCATACTACTCACAGGGATTATAACAAGGCTACTAAAGTTATATATACATCTGTTTGTTCACGTTGGATCTAAATGAGTGTAGGTATTTCTTATGCAGTGGTGCAGATGGAAAAAGCCAGACTTGTGTGTCTGACCTCGCCTCATCGACAGCAGGCGGGGAGGTCAGTGTCAGCGCCAGGCCACCAGTCTGGTTTTGTCACTTCCTTTGTGGCCCCAGACCAGCTGCTGTCCTCCAAAAACATACTTTCCAACTTTGAGGGTTGGAACAGAAAAATATCTTTCAACCTCACTTGTGCTCAGCTAAAAGTAGCTATTACTCATATTTTGAATTAAAAAAAAAAAAAAAAAAAAAGCAGCTCTGTAGAGCCTCCTCAGGTATTTAAAGCATCAGACACTGATAGACTGATGAGAGCATCTCCTGATCGCCTGCTGCTTGTTGTGGAAAAACTGAAGATCAAACAAAGCATAATGGAGGCAGGGAAGTTTTTACAGCCTGTTCAAAAACTCAGAGAACTGAACATGCAAATGAAATTTCACACGGCCCCACTGTTGAGGAAATTGAATTACCCTGCTTGTTGCTGAACTGGAGGAATGCATTACTAATGCTTTGAGGTGAAGAGCTGAATGGAGAAGAGGAGGAGGAGAAAGAAGGGGAGGAAGGGAGGGAGGGAGGGCTCCCCCCCTCCCCACACACACGGACACTTCCTGAGTTGGACTGGGCTCTCTGCCAAGCTGTCAGACCATGGCTCTCCTTCTTCTCAGTGTTGAGCAGCTGCAAGGCAGCAAATCAAGTAACACAAGTGAGATAACCCCCCCCCCCCACACACACACCCGTTTTCCCCCACATCAAGGCAATTCAACACTTCCATTTAAAAAAAAAAACAAAAAAAGAAAAGGCTTCGCTTTTATCAGACCCAAACACAAGGGAGACGGACGTCACCTCCGCCTGAGTCCTCTCTGACGGACCTCATGTCTAAAAGCCATTCTTCTGTCAAACAATAACGCTGTGACGATGTATCAGAGGACCAACTGTTTAAACGTGCGGCTTTTCCACGTGTTTGGGGAAAAACTGAAAATGTCTACGTTGTTGATTTTTTCTTGCAAAAGGTTCCATAAATATTTAGTGCCCCTGACTTTCTGACTGCATGTAGTTTCAGCTTATGTCAAAACATCAAGTAAAACATGAGTCTTGGTCATATTGTTCTCATTTTCCTCTCATACCTCAACTTACTGTCATCACAGTGAAGATAAAGCAGCAGACTACAAAGGCACCTCTTTATTTCTTCTTCAGATGGAGACAAAAAAAAAAAAAAAAAAGAAACAAACCGCCTGGCGGCCTATTGTGTCAAATTGTAAACAGCTGCCATGCTTGGGAAGGATGCACTTACTGTACAACAATGAGGAAAGCACATACACCACATATAACATTACTACACAATATACTCTCATGATTAGGTTTATAATCCTCATGAATGAATGAATGAAGTGACAGTGATTTAATATGATATTCTGATCATTGTATTAAAAATCAGCACTAATGCAGACAGTGAAAAACTGGATTGAACATAGAAAATGGGTCTGCAAACCTATCCTATTCTCTCCAACTCCCTGAGATTCGTCAACAGCCTCAGGGTCTTGTATTCGGCCCATTGTTGTTTATCGTGTACATGTTGTTCCTGGGGTCAATCTTTGACAAACATAATGGTCCGTATCATTACTTTGCCAACACTGAGGCCTAATTCTTGCCGGGTAATCTGTACAGCCGTGACCTCCTGACACCACAGCAAAGCTTTCTTTACAAAATTATGACCTGAATGAAGTTAAATCTTCCAAGTTTTATTGAAAATAAAACAAATGTGGTGTGGGAATTAGTGCCGTTATAAAATCCATTTCTTTCCAGCTAACTATTGTGAAACGAAAATCTTCCCGTCTTTCTTGAGAACTTTGCTTTACTAACCTACCATCTGGACTATTTTCAATCAGATCCGGCAGCCCTACAACATTTAGAACCTGTCAAGAACACCGTCACTCATCTATCTGGTTCTTATATCCCACTACGGATTTTAAATAATCTGTATCTTTCTCATTTACGCCGTTGAGGGCTCTCTCCTCAGTCAGCTCCATGATCCAAACTGAAATGTTGGGGCAATCGAGAATTGGCTTTTGGTTGCACCAAAAATTGTGAGCTACCTTAACTCCGAATATCCACGCTGCTCAGACCGTCATCTTAATTGCAGCGTCCCTCAAAGACACTTCTCTTTTCCTTCCCCTTGAATTCATAGAATATGCTGCTCTAAGTAGGTTTCTTGGATGTTTTTCTAATTTAGTTTCATTCTTATTTATTGTGTTTTACATAAAACAAGAGCGTAGCTTTCACGAGAAAGCTAACCAGCTTTCTCATGAAAAAGAAATCAGTGCGGATGATTTAGTTAACTGATCTATCAAAAACTGATCTGCTTGTCCTGAACCTGTTTTTGCGGCATAAACTGAAACCCTACATATTCAAGACAAGCGGTCCTCCGCATTTTTCAGGTCCTCAACTCAAGTGCTGCTTATGAAGTTCAAGTCTCTCTTCTTGTGGAGATATGTGATACCCCGGATTATGGGTAAACTCCTACTTGGTGGGTCTTTGTAGCACATGCTGAGAGGGATTAAGGCCTCTGCCAGTTGTTGTGAGATCAGTCCAGCGGGGCTTGTCCCGCCAGCTCTAATCCTGCAGACAATGCAGGCTGTTAATTGGAGACTGACTGATATAGCCAGAGAGTCATGAAGACAATGTGCAACTGGCCAGCGTCTCTGTAATCCCCTGCACCCTGTCCCTCAGAAGCATCCATCCACATGTATGCTTCGCCACATCCCCTCCACCGCCTCCCGCCCGTCCCCAAAAAAATGGGGCTTTCCATTTTCCTCTCAGCAGTTAGAGCCGCTCTTCTATTGTGAGTCAAACAAATGCAAGGCGTGTGGCTTTATAGAGATGTGAAATTTCACAATTCCCACTCAGAGATCTGATAGGTGGTGTAAAAAAGCACACAGAGGTGTTTGTGTTTTAAACGGGTCACAATGCAGAGTGTTAACAGGCTTGCTTGGGTTTCCTGCTGTTGCGACTGAATGCAGAGATATAAAACGAAAAAGAAAAAGAAAAAAAAAGTATTTAAAATGTACACCAACTCTGGTCGGAGAGCTTCTTCTACAGACATCAAAAAATAATTTACAGCCCTGAAATGATTAGCGACGCTAACATTCAGTTGTTTTGTAACTTTCAGCTGTTTTTACAACTGTAATCTGAGTCAATCCTTATTGAATTTCACGCCTTTGTGGTTGTATTTGAGCTTCAGCAGTCACTTGTGATATATGCTTAAATGTACTTGAGAAGTCAGTTTGTTTTCCACAACATGTTGTTTTTACTCTGACGTTTAATGGAGACACGGGCTGATGTAACGGAGCTGTAAAGAGCATGTTATGGCCATCACCTCCCGAGTTCAAACCTGCATTCCTCTGGTTTACTGATTAAAGTGTTTGACGTGAGCATCTAAAATCAGTCATAAAACCTAACTGCTCTCTCAGCTTGTCAGTTGCAACATAAACGACTCGTGTTTTGTGTTTAGTGTCTGGCCCATGTCCTCAGAGGAGACGCGTCTCCCAAAAGCGTGAGTCTTAAAGTAAGCGAGGCAGGTCATGCAGGCTTTCTGTGTGTGTTGTAAACATGGCATTCATGGTAGAGGCTCCTTTATCTGCGAAAAGAAATCAGCCGTAACACCGCCGCCTCAGCCTCAGCTCACTGGCAGGCAGGTGGCCGGATCAGCGGCGGCCGTCTGCAGTTGGATTTTTATGAGCTGCACATCTGTCGCCACATCCAGGATATGCAAAACAGCATTCCAGGGGATCCTTCCACTGCTTTGGATCTGTCATTATTTGGTTTCAGTTAAACCGCCGATTTACAGTTTTAATGAGTAATATCTCATTATGTTAATTTTCATTCAAGTTTGAGGCATTTTGATGGTCAGACTTTTGGTAGCTGCTCGAAACATGTTCAACTGTTCAACTGCCATGTCAGTCAAACATGTTTCAACTGACATTAAATGTTTGCACATTCAAGGGTCAAAGGTTTTTTGTGCAGTAAATAAAATGAGAACATCTTGAAACCATTTTTGAAACATTTTTCACATATCTCACGCAATTTACCTGGAAAACAAAGAATTAGTGTGAAAATATGGTCCCTCCTAAGTCACATTCAATAAACTGTAAAATCATATTTCCTCATATTTCTGTGGTGGTTTCATATAATCAAATTATACATTTTGTGTTTCCATTACCTGAAAGCAGAAAATCTATGACAGTTAACAAAAATAAAGGCTTGAAAGCATCAGTCTGTGTAACTGAGCGATAAAATGTGTTTCTTGGTGAAACGAAATTAATGTATTTTTCAATAATATCCTAATTGTGTGTATATAAAGATGTACACACAATCTTTATAGTAATCTGTTAGCGTACAGGTGTAGACCATAAACTAATAGTTTGTTGAAGCACTTTTTCATTCTACTTTAGCATTACTACTATTAGCATTAATTTGCTAATAGTCCATCAGCTTCCTTCATCATTTGCCCACTCTGCCTGGTAAATATTTTCCAAATCTAGCGGATCTTGAGAAATCTTCTTGTCCTCAGCTCTGCTTTATTTAATCATGGACTCCAGATGAGCCATTCCAAAGATGTCATTTCTTTTCTTTGAAGGTATTCTGCAGTTATTCAAATGGAAACCCCTCTGCGTTTAAACCTTTCCATCTTATTGTACTCTGCTCCTGACTGATACCTTTATACAATGAGATCATTTTGATCCTTTGGGAGCTGTCTCAAGACTACAGATGCAGCTAATGGACACAAATAAGCAAATTTGAAGAAAACCCTCACTTCTAAAGCCAAAGCTTATTTCAGTGTAAACAGATTCACTGTAGCTGATGTTTAGCTGGAGACTAAATATTTGAAAGCAGATTAAAAGGTGCATAAAACAAAGTATTTATCTAAGGGTGCACACTCTTATTTAAGCCGCTTATTGCACCTCATCACTTTTTTTTTTTTTTTACATGATCAAGGAGAAATATCACATTAGTTAATTCACGATTAAATTCTAATCAGTTTATTAAGTGCAGATTCACAATAAACGTAAGTAAGTACAACTTTCACAGGTCAAAATCAGCAAACGTTTTTACAAAATAAACAAAGCATTCCAAAATTATCCCCTTTTGCGGAACATAAACAGCAATTTCACATGAGTGCGTGTACATCTTTGAGATCCACTGCATAAGGGGCACAAATTAGCCAATCATAAATCATTTCCAGTGAGTGGCTCCTCTCTCTCAGTCCTCTGTCCAAACTGTGAGGAGGAAAAACGTGGCCTGAGCTCGGCGTACAGACTGAAAATGCTAATAGCTCACGCTTAAAAGCTCAGTCAGGCAGGATTGCTCCGCAGCTGGTATGGAAACAGCCTTAATTGCAATAGCAAACAACACTGCAGGGAAGATAAACAGTGGAAAACCACCAAAGGACAATAATCATGTAACGGCTGTTATGCATTCAAAAGCTGCTCGCAGATGTTTGTGTATTTGACAGATTATTGATGTCGAGGGATCACCAATCGGTCCAAAGCTGTCACATATCTTATTTCCCTGTTTTGTAGCAACCTAAGATGAATAAAACTATATGAAATGTTGTTTAGAATGGGAGATTATGGAGATTAGAGGTAGATTAGACCAAGACATGCATGTTTTGTTGTTGATATAAAAACTCGTCTCTTTTGTAAGCAAATATCACACTGTTTTTTATCTGATTACTGTTTTTACATTCAAAGACTGTCATACCTAAGCCACATGCTGTGTTTCCCAGGGTTTCTGTGCCAGAGGGCAAATCTCTCTCTTCCTTCTGTTTGTAAAACACATTTGTCTCTGAAACAAACCGTAAAAGATGCCTTGATTTCTTCTTTTTTTTTTCTTTTGCAAATTCGATACGCCGATGAGGCAAACTTTTTTTTTGTTCGCATTTATACAAAACTTTCTATGAGTCAACACGTAGAAAAACTGTTTGAACATGAGCTGCAGACACTTGAAAGGCTTTAGCTTCTTTCCCACTGTACATCTCTGAAGGACAAAGCTGTGATTATGGTTTGTGGTTAGGATGTTTGCTGCAAGTAATTTGTCTCCCATGCATCGCTTTGATGATGAATCTTCAGCTGTGCATCAGCCAGCTACTCCCATTTCCTGTGAAGCACCTTATCATTTTTTCTTTCTTTTTTTTTTTGTATTATTGCTTTAAAATATTAGTGTTAAAGTCTTCTGTGTGCTTACCCGGTAAACCAGTGAACAAATGCCCTCTGTAGTGTCACAATTCCCCAAAACAAACAGTCTTTGCAGCCAGCTCAGAGTCTCTTTGCTGTTGTTTGGGTTTTTTGACTGATTTCTCCAGCAAAAGCCATCTAGTTCCGGGATTTGCGCAGTTCTCCATACATGTTTAATGATGTTTAGGTTTATGGACTGTTGCCGTTCTGGCAAAGACCCTGCCATCCCCCCCAGCTTCCTGCAGCAGTTATTTGTTTTAGGAGTTTATCTCTAATCATTTTTGTGGAACACTGGATCATGATTATTGTTTATATAAATCCATCCCAGAAGTTTAGGTGGGAAAACTTATTAGTGTGCTTTGAAAGAGAGTCTTTCTTTTACAGTTACAGCTAATACAGTATTTAAGTAGAAATGCATACAAAATGTTTTTAATATAACACTTTTCTCTTGTTGATATGCAGTAAATTGTTTTTTTAATCTATTATATTAGACAGAGTCTAAAGAAGCAAAAAATAAACAATCATAATGTTCTCTCATCCATGTTGATACACTTTTTTGTTCTTCCAAAACAAGCAAATATGTAGAAGAAATCATGTCTATCAAACAGTGCAAGCAACACATTTAGGTTGGGGTGATTTCTTTTTATCTTTACTGCACTGTAGGAATGCCACAAGGATCTATTCTTGGATCATTTTAATACTTCTTATTATGCATATTTATTATATACTACCAGATGCATGCACATATGCGTGACTGTGTATATTTGTGATTGTGATTATTTTGTCATTAATGAAACAAGTGTCTTCCATATTTGTACATTTATGGTTCATCTTGAATGATATTTGAAGGATCATGAAACTCATGTCCTCTGTGTTTCAGCTTAACGTTATTATTTTTCTCAGGTTTCTGATTCATCCGTGTGGTTTTATTCAAAGTCTATCCATTAGTAGACAATATTTTATTTTATACTAACTAATTAACTCATGCCATTCTAGTGTCATGCCATAACATTGCCTGATGAATATATTTCTGTACATTTAGAGGATCTAATAGTGTTAATAAATGTAATTATACTGGTAGAAAAACTATACACAAACTGTGCAGAAATATTTTTTGTTTTAACTGTAACTAAATTTAGAGGCAACTTATTTTAAGTTTTGCAATGGTTAACATGCCTGCTTTCTTCACCTTGACCACTAGATGTCACTAATTATTACACACTGTTCTTTTAACTTAAAGTGGTTTTTTTATGCAAATTTGGCAGAAACAATAGTCCAACTGTAAATGCATAAGGAGAAGTAAATACATGTCAAGCGAGAAGAAAAATAAAATTAAAGTAGATTGTTTAATATTATACTCAACAGCTTCCCCTTGAGCGTGAGATACCACTTCTGGTTTTGCATCAACTTGCTCCCATGTTTACATAAAACTTGCCTGCAGCTAGTTAAAAAAAAAAAAATTCTATATAAACTCTGACAAAACTAAAGTAACAACATGACAACTGTGTAAAAGGTTCCCAGTGGTTATGCACTTTTATTCAACTTTTCGGGTCCCACCGTGGGTCCCTTGGCGGTTAATACCAGGATCAGCTCATAATCCCTGAGAAGTCAGATGTGGGAATGAACTGCTAAAACCCTCCAGATACTGGAGAATAAACACCAGTCATCTAGCACAGTTCAAGGCAATAGCAAAAAATAAAAAATAAAAAAATAACACAAACCCTGGCCAAGTCCTTTAAAATCGGCGTAAACCACGATGAGAACGTTACATTCTAAGCATACACAATCACTACTCTTTTTAAACAAAGGTGCAGTATACAATACCGCCATAAAGATGAAACCCAATATGGGTGAGAGAGGACACGGAGGGATCAAAACACCTCCATGTGGAAACACTGACGCTGCTCTCACCTCAACAATAACCAGCTGGATTTATGTGTAAATAAGGACCAATTGTGCTGACAATAACAGATAAACTCCTAATGCTTTTTTGTGCAAGCCACAATAGACACGAGCAGATGTTGCCGTTTCTTGGCTGTTTTAGCCAGCGCTTCTCCGCTGTGAGGGGGTCTGTAGAGGTGAGGTGCAGACGTCAGGTCATTTGAAACACAGCTGTGCAATTCTTAAAACAACATAAAACCTTTTCAAAGCAGATTGTAGCTTTCCCCCCGCCTCCCCCGAAACACAATCTCTTCCACTCATTGCTTTTCCCTGATTGTAACTAATGCAAGGAGTGTTATTAATTACATAGACATGAATAGGGAAGTTAGTCTCTTAGGGGGTTATTTTTGTTCTCCTTGGAATCAAATCTAAAGTATGTCTTAAAAGTACATAAACTCAGTCAGTTAATCATAAAAAAGTCTCTTTTTTTTCTAAAATAAGGGGTGGAAAGTGCTTTGTTCTGACATACTTCAGATTAGGTCCCTCAAAAGAAAAAAAAAATGCATTTGGAAATCTGCCAACTGCCAGCTCAGGTTGTGGGAAAAGTAACACTGTTCATGTAAAATTGCAGCAAAATCTTCATCTCAGAGCATTTATCCGGAGTCATTTAGACTAGAACTGAATGCAAATGTCAGGAAGAAAAATGTTCACGCTATAAAGTATCTCGTCAAAAACATACCTGAGTGGCATTACAGTTTTTAACGGAAAAAATAAAAAATATAGTGCTGGCAAAAAAAGGCTTGAATATATGAGAATACATTCTATGAGAATTTCTGATGCATTTACAAGCAACATTTACATCACAAAAAGCACGAGTGATTGCCTGCAAAGCTAAATGGCAAAAGCTACTTCCTTCCTACAGACGCACTCCTCCGCCCCAGCGTTTTGGGGCGGAGTTGTGGCCCCGGAGAGGAAGAAAAAGAGTCCAAAGAAGGGCCGCACAGCAGCTTAGTACAACAATTCCAGACCATGCACGGCTGCGGCGTCAATGCGGCAGCAACACGGTCTCATACGAAAAAGAACACTGGTCCCCGTGAGCGTTTCAGATACCGAGGCGCGACGGGGACGAGGATGAGAAAGGAGCGGTCACCCTAGAAGGCAACCTGAGGGGGACACCATGGAGTGTCTGGGTACAGCAGACAGTGCACAGATTTGAACCTGGGAAGTGCAGAACGGAGAACTGAATCAGTGGAAATGCAGAAACGTGTCAAATATCTGCAAAAATGTGAAGCGGAAAAACGTCCCCACCTTGATGGATCCTCCTCCACAGGAAAAGCCCCTTTCAAGCTGATGATATTGCTTTTATTTTCAAACATCCCATAACTGAGAGTTATCTGGAAGCAGAAGGAAAAAAAAAAAAAAAAAGATTATAAACATTTTATCCAAATTTAACCTGCACATGCATGTTTTAAGAACAGAAAAAGAAAACAAATATCCTATAAGGGTCTCACCTGTTTGTGAATCTCAGATCGGGACACCTGTTGCAGGTTTTCCAGGTGGGAGTGAAACAAGCTGCTTCGGGTCAGAGGGACTCCCAGAACCGACTCAATGATGTAACCGATGGTGCAGTCATCGGGCAGACGGATCTTCTCTGCTGTGTTCATAAAGTGGCCACCACTGAGAAAAGAGAAAGAGAAAAAACAAAGGTGAAGACTAAACACAACTCATGCTTTTCTCTGTTAACTCATTTCTCAAAATGAGATACTCTCACAATGTTCAGTCCCTCTACTGAGGTGTGTTTAAAACCAGATATTTACATATCATGTATATAAACACATAACCTCTTCTTTTTTTTAACCAAATATGAACATTTTTTGGCACCAAATGTGCACATCAAACCCAGAAGTAATGCAAAAAACAGTTTGTGTATGTGTTGGTATACTAACATGGGCTGAAATGCCACTCAGAGTAGAAAAAGAACCTATTCATCAAAGAATGGAGTAACATTGCAAATGAAAATAACATTGGTGATCTTAATAAAACAGAAGAAGTTCAGTCTGATTTCACGCCAGAAAAAGATGATGTGTCTTTTTATTCACTGGTTTTAACAGTAAATATATTCTCACCTGGCCCACGGGCTCATCTTCAGCGCCAGACCCCGGCTCACACAGAAGCCAGCTCCTCCCGTGGCAAACCAAAAGTTGACTGGTTTCTAGTTTAGGAATAAAACTGACAATTACTACATTGCCGTTTCTTTAAAACAGCAACATCACAAAGGGCAACAATGCTTTATCGTACCATTTTGTTGTCGCCCAGCCTCTCTGTGGCCTCTATCGGCCGGTCCAGACTCGGTTTACCGATGTACAAATCCTGGGTGTGGGGGTACTGAGACAAGTGCTTCACGAGAGTCCGAACATTCACGTAGTTATCGTCGTCTACGTGACAGAACCATCTGTGAAGCAGGAAAAGCAAAACAAGAGATGAGATGCAATCATCTTCAGACTATTAATGCACGAGCCCATCCTCGGGCAGCAAGGCTTACTTTTTTCCTGACTCAATAAACTTGTCATATTCCACCGCCATCTTGCAGGACAAAGCTTGCCGACTATGAGCGGCAGAGCAGTTGGTGTTGATTGCGTGACTTCCTGCAGGAGCAAAATGACCGAAACAGAAATAGTTTTATTGTGAGACTGCACAATCAAAGGAAACTGAGAAAAAGAAAAAAAAAATTAATAGCTTTCATAAAATCTATTTAGTAGTTAATGAAATGTCCTTTCAAACAAAAAACATCTCTGTTGACGAATTTCCACATACAACTCACCGATTTTCTTCTTTAGCTCATCATCTTCACCGTCTGTGAAGATGTAAGTCTGTGGACAAAGAGAAGTCATGGATAAGATGACTTGGTCCAAATATAAAACAGGAATAAAAAAACACTTTGGCTAATTATGTAGAGCTTTCACACAATCAAAAGCAAAACAAAATCCCGCTTCCTCGCATCAAGCCGCTGCGATTAGCATCAATCAACTTGTCTTTTATGCAGTGGAAAACACACTGCGTTAAACAGCCCCTTGCTCTAATAAAGGCCTTTTGTCCTGCATTTTACTCTCTCCATGGCAACCATACAGCTGCCCTGAAGCATCCCAGACAACCGACAAAGGAGGAGGCAGACTGTCCGCCTCCCAGACACACACCCCACATCACGTCCACCCTTGGACCAGCCAGCTTGCCCTGCTATACGGAGCCTCGCAGTGTTTACTCTCCTGAAACAGTGGCGTAACAAAAAGTTACAGCCAACACTCCATCGTCTTTGTCCTGGAAGGTGTGTGACTGAGGGACTCATAACGTCTGAGGAGTTTTAACCTCGAGACTGCAGGCACTTGTTGAATGTAGCAATTAGTCATAAAAAGGGTGAGCAACAAAGGCGCCACCGATATCTCCCACAGAGCAGGTGCAAGCTGCTCAATGAGTATGATGAAAGGGCCTGAGGCCGCAGGCTTTATAACCGCCAGGGGTATGTTTACTCTTCACCTCAGGTGAGGCAGCACCTGCCGAACATCACGCCACCTTATCAAGGGCACGCGTCTAGACACGCCGGGTCGTGGTGCCTCACGACAGGGCGCTTTGTGTCAGCCAGGGCCTCGATCGTGCATCCGCAGTTAAAGATCTATTTCTCTACGCAATAAAGGATGCAAACAGAGGCTACCGCAGGACTGTTCGGAGCAAATTCTGAGCAGATGTTTTTTTTTTCTTTTTCTTCCCCTTTTTATGCTAAAAGCAGAGAGACTGTATTTGTTTAGGACAGGGTGGTGGTTTCAGTGGCGAGGGGATCACAGGCTGGCGCTGTTTGCTTTAAAAGCTCGATGAATAGATGGCCTAATCACTGAGGCAGCTGCCAGAGCTGCCAGGGCACTGACAGAAAGAAAGATGGAGGGAGGAAAGGGTGGGGTGGGGGGGATCTCACCACTGATTAGTAAATCGAAAACCGTGTGTGGCCATTCACCCCCTGTTCCTCCTCATCCTGCCTCTCTCCCCCCCCCTCACTCCCTCTCCTGCTCTGAGCCCCAAACGCAGCCAGAGGCTCTTGAAGAGAACAATGCGGAGAGTTTTCATGCTGGGTAAAGGCTCCGCTGGGTAAATTCTGAGCATGTTTGCCTGCATTTGCATACAGCTGCAGGAGTTAAGTGAAGAGAATGCACTTTAGGGAAGAGCTTCTGCTGCCATTGTTGGATTCCTGGAGCTTAAAGGTACAGCTGCTTTCACAGAATATGAAATCCAACCAAAAAGAGGAGGGGGGGGGGATTCTAAATGTTTGGTTGTTAAAGTAGAGACAAGAAACAAAAGAGAAAATGAAAAAGAGGGGAGTGGATACGGTGCAATCCAGAGCACAGGAAGGGGTTGCACGAACGGCCCTGTCTGAGCTGAACGTGGTGCCTGGCTGGCTGCCTCCAGCTCCACAGGAAGGAAGGCCACCAGGCTCCCTTCGTTCCACCAACCACCTCCACCCTGACTCCTTCCCCTCTCTGTTCTGCAGCCTTTCAGCACTTTTTGTCAGGACAAATGAGCTGGAAAACAATTCAGGGATACGTTAGAGGCGTGATGCGTCCACGCTTTGCCTCTGTGCCAAGGCCGACCACTTGTACTTTACAGCCTCATGCTGAAGCCAATTTATTAACTCGGCTACGGAAATATTTATAATAAAAATGTTCGAGGCTCATACGGGGAGACTTTTGGTTTCGAGACTGCAACTTCATTTGAATATAAATTTTTTTAAAAAATGTCCCTTTGCATAGACAGCAGTGCAAGGAAGTGAAATCGTCTAGCAAGAGATTAGCATAAACAATAATCCAAACTTCACAGATGCTCGTCAGCTGACCGTGAGAATCAAACCTCTGCTGATGAGGACGGCCATATGCACACGGTGGGAACTCTGAGCATCATATGGCCGGCATTAAAGCCGTTCTTTGTTCCGTCTCCCCCTGACCACCTGGCACCCTTCCTCCAGAAACTCCCTCCTGCATTGTGCTGCTCAGTCTATCCTTTTTGTCCTTGCGGGATCCCCACTCCTCCCACCTGCCTGTCCCCCTCCATCCCCCCAGCTGTATGCCTATCAGTCATGCTGTTACCTCTGGATGATGCAGTTCACTAACATGATCCACGACAGAGCTGCAAGCCAATTAGCACATGTCGCGAGATGCCGAGGGTGTGTTCAAGCCTTTAATGGGAGATGTTCAAACAGTTCCGGCTAATGATTTCTCCTGCTCTAAGATGTTAGAGCCAGTAGTGACTGATGGGTCAGTGTCGTTACAGATGGTGATTCAAGCATGTTCTGAAAGTGGAGTGCATCAACATGCAGGATAAAATCACTTTTGATATGCTTTCTTCAAAAAAAAAAGAAATAAAAGGCCTCTCTTTGTGCACCAGTGTGCAAACCTGCCTGCAGATGCACCGCTTTTGTCCCAGGCATCCCCTCTCATCAAACCCCCATTTTCCCATCCCTTCCCAGTGTGCCTGAACCAGACTCAGTTCCCATGTTCCCATGGAGAAAAAGAGAGAGAGAGAGAAAGAGGGAGAGAGAGAGAGAGAGAGAGAGAGAGAGAGAGAGAGCTGGGAAAGCCTCCCCCCACCCCCCACTCCTCTTCTTGTTCAGTAAGATGCTTTGTTAGTCCTGGAAAAGGGGAACAGAGCTGGAGTCGGTTCTGTGAAGCATCCATTGCAGCAGCGGCATTCACAGGGACACCGAAGAATAGGAGGGATAATAGGCAGTGGGGAGGCAGAGAGGAGGAGGTGGGAGGAAGAAGAGGGAGGACAGGGGGTCCTGAAATTGCTCCCTCCGTTCTCAGGGACATCATTCAGAGGAGAATAAAAAGTGAAAGAGTTGCAGAAACTTAGCACCGTTTACAGGAACCGCGAGGATATTTAAGTGTGCCAAAAGGTGACAAGAGGAACAAAGCAGCACCTAAAAACATTAATCGCCAAAGATTTTAATATTTAATTGAAGTTGAATCACCTTCATTGACAGCTTGCACATTGCTGTTAACAAACTAATTAGTATGAAAAAAAAAAGAAGTCAGGAATGCTTTTTCACCTGTTGCATGTTCCTAGAGATCCACGTCTCCAGCAGCAGGTTCAGCCTGGACTGGTGGAACTTCTTGGTTGTCTTCACGGCGATGAAGATATCAGCCGCGCTGATGTCCTCGGCCGGAGGGGGGTCCGAGGCGGCGGCTGAGGTCCGTGCGGGCTTCTCCACCTCCCTGCGTCCCCGGGCCAGCTTGGTGAAGTAGGTCGAGAATCCTTTCTTATCCTGGGCGCGCGGTGCGCTGTCCTCCTGCGCGGAGCGCGCAGCTGCGTCCTCTCCATCCGTCTCCTCGGCCACCTGGACGCGGTGATGCTGCACAGCGACCAGCAGCAGCAGCAGCAGCAGCAGCAGGCAGAGGCATCCCGTGGAGGCTACGGAGATCGCTGTCTTTTTCCCATTATTTTTCGGCATGATTAAAACTTCAAAAGAAACTTCAAAAAAACAAAACAAAACAAAACATAACAAAAAAAACTATGAAGCGGCGCAACGTGCAACTGATGCCAAGTCCATATGGTGTTGCTCCTCCTCAGCGAAACACAAACTAAAACACAGAAACTCCTTTAGAGATCATAGCAAATGAGTAGCTCCATCGTAAAGTGGGGGTATTTAAAATCTCTCACAGTGGCCACGCCTTCTGGGAGGTCTGTGAATCTGACATGCAAGCCTGTGATGGTTCATTGGGCGGGGTTTGGTTTGGTGTCTGGGTCTGCGGCTTAGCTGCAGTTTTCAAGATCTCACAAGAAAAAGTTTGACCTTAGAAAATCCTGAATTTCGGTCATCAAAGAGCAACGTGTACAGGAGGAGCTATTCATGTTGATCAAAAGTTAGGAAAGACAAGATTTTAAAAAGATGTCCACTCAGCTACTTAAGGGCTGCAGACTTGCTTTTCATAAAACCTAAATAAACCATAATGGTATTTCCACTGTTATTCAAAAGCTTCTGGGGCTATGCCCCTGTATATATTGGGACTGATAATAAAAAAAAATTAATTGAAAAATGTGTGTTTTTCACAACACAGCTGTGTCCACACTGTGGACACAGCTATGGATGAATTTCATTTAAGTAAAAAAAAAAAAAAAAATTGGCGAAAATGGCATGTTTCACCTTTCCCCCCAAAAGAATTATTCATGTTTGAAACCCTATTTGTCCCTGGATTAAGAAACAATTGGATTCTTCGATTTAAGGGAATGGAATAATCTTTCCTTAGTTAAGAGGATATAACACAGGTCATGCCACAACTGGCATAGAGAGCTCAAGTAGATATTAAACAAATCACAGAGACAGATGCAGTTGTTGTACATAAGGTGCTTATATCAAAATAAACTTTTAACATTTACTTCACAATTATGTAGTTAAACCCTCAAGAGGAAAACATGGAATAAATATGTGGAGAAAAGTTAGACTTGCACACCCACTGTACGGGTAGTTAATTTCGCCACAAATGAAATTAATTGCCACTGTTGTCAATCAGAGTCAAACTGGGCACAAGGAAGGAAAAAAATTATATCCCTCCTGAGGGTACCAGTTTGTTAGGTCTCCAGGTTACTGGTTTCAGAGAACATTTCAGCTGTTTTCCTCTTCCTCAATGGATGAATCACTCAAATTTGAGCTATTTTTTTGGTGGAGACTGAGCACTGCATTGATGGCTGTCTTGTCAATATTCAGCAACATCTGGCTGCATTTTGGCTATACTGTGCTTGCTTTTGGTTCCACATTTCTTCATTTTAGACATAGAAATCAATATAACAATTGTGAACTCAAAGCCTGAATCCAACCTCAGAGTAAGTAAATTAATAATAAAATATGTATTTCCTTTAAGAAAAATGATAAAGTATGGCTATTGCTTTGCATTGTTTTTGCAAAACCAGTTTTGCCATGCTAGGCCTATTAGTGATCCCCTTATGGGCACCACTTAGAAAACTTTCTTGAGATTCCCGTCTTCCAGGGAGAAACTTTTTGAACTCACCCAAATGAGAGCCGTGTGTTCACCAGACAAACAGGCTCCATTGTTTTTATTTGACCTTGTAAGGAATCTGAACAGTTGGCCTCTCTTGAACACTTGTTATTCAAATTTTGGCTCTCACCAGCGAGTCCCGTCTGGTTCTGGGATGCAGACCAAACGACATGAGCTCCATTCAGAGGGGCACGCAGCTGCAGAAGCCTCAATAAAACCCCTGCTCCCAGCAACCACCAGCCACCACCAAACCTGCTGCTCGATCTCAAATCTTTAGTACTATCTTTTCTTCTTACTTTCCAACATTTTCCCATTGTAACGTTTGTGTTTAAGAAAATTAACGGTACCCAAAGTTGCCATGTGTTCCTCTAGGGCGTATTGAAGAAAAGCCCCACCTTGTGAAAGGCATCATTGTCGGAAAATAGTCTTTCCGTTTGAGCTAAATTGCCATAGCAGGTGTGTCCCAGAAAATAAAATGCCTACATGTTCTGTTGTTCATTTGCATCTAAACGAAAACTACAAGCCCGGAACAGGGGATTGTTTCTCTGACATTCATTAATCTTCAGTCAACCGCTTGTTTTTTGCTGAGCAAGCAGACTGTCCATCCCTCTTTTCAGATCTGTCAGATTTGCAAATTCAGATCTTTGCTTGACAACTGGGGGAGCTCTACCCTGACTTTTCTAGGCATTTCTGTTTATTTTTAGCGGTTTTTGTATCTCTGCTGGCACAGTTAATCTTCAGAGCCTTCATACAAGTGACCAGAAACTCACAAATATTTCCGTAAACATTTACAATTTTCTTTCTAGATTATTTGGTAATCTGAGGTTGTATTTTGAAATTTTGACTCACTGTGGTTTATTTCTCTGCATGCTGCAAAAAAAAAAAATCCTTACTGAATTGCATAAACCCTGACACAAACAACAAATGATTAAACAGACATTTTCGTATGGCTACTTTCTCTTTTCCTTTTTGGATTCCACAAAACCCAAAAGCACACGCGGATCTCCAGCGGCGTTAGATCGACTTCTAAAAGATCCAGAATGTTGAGAAGAAAAAAGAACCTGGAAGATATTAGCTGAAAGCCACAGCTTCATACTGTTTCCATTTTCCTACATTTTGGTGCATTTAACATTCCTTTGGATGTATCTCTGAAAGTCTCTTCTTTTGAATTATTTTCTTTACTTACAAATACTTCAAAGGTCTGTTTGAAGATGATGCATAATGCTTTGATTTAAGCTTTAGATCTTCGATAAACTATGCGTGGAAAAGTACAAGTATCTTTTATTTATAGCAGCTTGAGATAAACTCTAGCTTTATCTCAAATGTTCCGGCTACAAATACAAAATCTGAAAAAAAAAATTTAAAAATCAAGTGTTTTATTCACTATCTCTGTATAATATTTAAAAGTAGTATGCAGGATTCGACATATGTTCGATTAAAGGTAATTTTACAAAGCAAGATTAAAAATTAAAAAAGACCAATATCATTACTGCTATGAAAAAAAGACCGGTCAATTTGATGAAGTGTCAAAAACACACATCCCCCTTCCTGCTAATAAAATTTTTCTTTCTCTAAACATTTCACAAGACATTTTAAAGAGTTTATGAAGCCCTACACTCTAACAAGCTTTTCAAGGTTCATGGAAAAGACCCACAACATCACCGATTCTCTAATTAATAGTAAACATGCAATGCTTTAAGATTTTTTTATACCTCCTTTACTATCCTCATCAAAATTCATTGTGGTGAGAAAGACTTTAGACCTCATTGGACCTTGTTTTTGACAGTTCAAGTCATTTAAAACTTTTAATTTATTGATCTTACTGTAGATTTAGATAAGTAGCTTTCCCCCCCAACCCCCCAGTCTTAAGAGCGACAAAAATGGTCCTTTGTGCTAAATCACATCCTGGAATCTAAATGAAAAGTTTAATTGAAGTGTAAATTTAAAAAAAAATGGTTCAGCTACATTTATTTTGTGGAAATTGTGTGAGATCTCATAAGAGTGTCTCACTTTATTTGGTTAAATGCCTTGGATACGTTTACTCAAATGAAAGGTTGATTTCTGGATTCTTCTGTTCTTCTGCTGTTTATATAATTAAGTCAGAATTGTTGCTAACCACAATAAAGAACTGAACACCTCTGGGTGAACGTGTGAGTCAAAGGAAAACATCATGCATAATTCTCAGAGGACCAGTGATTAACATGAAGATCCTGTCTTCAACTTCTGTTTACTTTCCCATCACAGATACGGTATCTCTGACGGGATTAAAGGTCACAGCAGACCTGAGAGCCGGCTTCGTTCTCAGAACTCCACTTTTTTTTTTTTTTTTTTTTTTGCTCTCATTCAACATTAGATGGATATCTCAAAGGGCCGGCACTGAGTGCTCTTCAGCTTCTCTTGAGATGAGTAAACATGGACAATTTGTACAGAACAGCAGAGACTCCATTAAGCTAAAGAGAGCTTTTCAGTGCAAACAAAACAAGACACTTAGTGAGACACTATCTTTAAATAGAGTAAAAACAACATTGAGCTTTTAACTTTTTTTGGGGGGGGGGCAAAAGAAATATTATTTTTCACATAAGTCTCTTTTTTTGCAACTTTTTGAATGAAGTTAAGTATAGATTAAGAAAAGTCAAGACACAAAGTTGCTCACTTTTTAAAATCAAATCATGATATGAGACAAAACTTATGTTTCTCTCACAATAACACAAACGTTTTCACTTAGTAAAGAACCTCAAGTCGTTCCTTGAAATCAGATAGCCTCTGGAGACCCTTCAAGTTCATATGTCAACAAACCCTGGGGACCTTTAAAAGCTTTTGTTGACTGAGATATTTCCATGTCCAAGCCCAGTCTTAAAGACACTATCCAGTGTTGTACTTGCACTTCCAAATGTAAATTAATAATCATTTTAAAAAAAAAACTCATCTGGATAATGAAGTTTGACCTTCCAGTAGAGAATTTCACAAAATATAATGTTCTGAAAATATATATTTAAAAAAAGAATACTAGTAATGCTGCTTTGTGTTTATTTGGGACAATTATATCACAAGAGGCAGAAGAATCAAGCTGAGCAGCTGGCATTAGTAAACACAAAGACAGGGTAACAAGTTTTCAAAGATGTAAACAGATTCTGAAAATCTTGCTCAATGTAAGCAACAGTGAAAATGATGTTTGGTAGAAACGTTGATGCAAACAGTGATCATCTTCACGATTTAAGCATCTGTGACTTGACTGGTTTCCTCTCGTTAGAGATTTTATTTCTGTCATGTTAAGTGTGTATTGCAGACTGTATGGTTTTTATGTTAACTTCCCTTGAAATGATTGCTTCTGTTCAAATGATCTTTGATCTTTGAAATTTGTCTTTTCCGGTCTGCCCCAGTTCTTTTCACAAACTACTTCAGTATGAGTTCCAAAAACGCACGCTGTTCATATAAACTTTGTGCTGCAGCTGTACAAAACACTGGCAAACAGTTTTGTGGGAGGACATTTGTTAAATACATTAAAATAAAAAGGAAAAAGGAAAATATTATAAGAATAAATAACAATGAATATAAGGATTGGATGCCATAACTTTTATGATGTCACAAGAGGTTTGCATACAGCTCAAGCTTCCTTTTGAGAAGGTATTTAGTTTTGATGAAATATCACTTTTCAACAAAAATACCAAGACAAATAGAAAAATGACCATGAATGTTAAAGGTTAACCTTTATTTTGTATGTTCCAACTCTACCATATTTGCATTAATTACCACATTCACCACCATGTGAAATGAATAAACCTTTGACTTTTCCTAGATGTGTCTTAGAAAACTCGTTTCTCGAATGGACAAACAAGCTTTCCACTTTGAGCTCAGGGAGATTTTTCTGTGGAGAAGAAAGATAACTCTACGGATCCAACAAAAACAGGAAACTCATGCCTGGTGGCTGATGTCCCGTTTCAAAGTTCCCCACGCTGAGGTCGTACTTGTGCACTTCGCACCCACTTTACTGCCCTCGTAACCAAGTGAAAACTATCTATTTGCATAGCGACCCCTGCCGCTGCCCTATTTCCAGTCTGTCACCCCAATTTTTTTTTTTTTCCCAGCATTCTCTCTTTGTCCTTCTGTTGTTGTGGGAACATCAAATGATCAACAAATTGAGAGTCCAGCCTAGTCTGATCTTCTAAAGCCTAACAGGCATGCATGCGGCGGAACGGCCCAAAATAGAACAGACGAGGAAGATTTGGCTCGGCTTCCTATTTGTTGTCTCATCACCAGTGTTAGAGGAGGGTGTAACATGAAGAGGTGCAGCGACATGATCTGTGTTTGCATTGTGAGGAAAGAATGGGACTGTGGGATCTGAGACTGTGGAGAAGACAGGGCGGTCGGATGTGTCAGACTCTCACGGGATGACAGGCAGAGCGGAGGAAGACTCCAGTGGGAAACTGCTGAAGTTTCACTCTGGTAGTGTCATGTGGGTTACAAAGTGTGTAATCCACCTTTTTTTTTTTTTTTTTTTCCACAGGGAGGTAAGAATAGCAACAGTCTAACAGAGATAGTGGTCATGGCCTCAAGGGACATGATGTGAGTTCTATTTTATAAGATGTAGTCTGAAAGTAAAGTAACTTTCTACGGATTCAAAATAATGTATGCTATTTATTTAAAGCAAAAAATCCTAAATGTTTGATATCAGACCAGATAAGCATGGAAGATAAATAAACTAAAGTGATGATTTATGTAAAAAGTCTGTCTTTAATCAGACTTTGGTGTCCTATTAATTGTGGCAAAATAAATAAATAAATAAATAAATAAATAAATAAATAAATAAATAATAATAATAATAATAATAATAATAATAATTTGTTAAATATTGATTGTTGCCTCACAACAGAAGATTTCCTCTATTAAATCAACTTTTAATACTCATCTTCATCTCAGGTTTTTTATTATCATTACCTAAGATGTCTTTCACTAGCATTCCCAACCCATTTTTGTCTGTGAAATGTTCAGATCTCCCTGATCGTTGTCACTTCTAACACTCCTATGCCCCATGCAGAGGCATTTAGTCGACTGCAAAATTCCACATCTGTAGCCATTTAGGTTTTTAATGAATGTTTGTTTTGCATTCAGAACTCTATTAGCAACCAATTACCTCACTTTCAACTCCCCATTCAAAAAGATTTGATCTCCCAGCTTGTTGTTTTTACAAGTTAGCTGATGTGTTTGTTTGTTTGTTTGTTTGTTTGTTTGGTTTTCTTTTTGTAATGCAGGGCGGCAAAGTTCAGTCGGGGCTGCCGGGAGCGGAGGGTGATATACAGCAACAGGGGAGGCCGTTCAAAATAAGAAGCCAAGACAATGAAAAGCAGATGTGACCGCGGAGTAGTTAAATTACTTCACTGGTATGTGAAAACAGGAAAAAACAGAGATAGCTGAAAATATTTTGGGAATTAGGTAATTAAGTTCTAATGCCTCCCAACGTTGGGAGTGATGATCCCACTCTGAGTCAGGAGATTCCAAGTATGGGGTTTTGAGATTACTCCACATATTAAGTTGCGTTCAAAGACCCTTATTTGTAAAAACTAAAATAATTAGTTGTAATAAATGCAGTCAAAAACAATATAAGACGGTTTGGGTTGTTATTTGTTTTAAAAGAAAAAAGCTTTAAAAGAAAAAAGTACTTCAGGTGGCACCATTTGCGTTCTCGGGTCTCTGGTGCTGTTTTGAGAAAGATTGTTGTAACCATTTTTTCTCATGCTCTTTACACCCGCCAGGATGTCGTCTGAGTTAGCACCTCTTCAGTGTAGCAGGAGGTAATATAAATCACAAAATCAAACTACCCCTTAGGGATTTTGTTATTTCCTTTCATACAACTCATATTAGTGTTTCCATATTAGAGTAAACATCATTCTTATGTGCTTCCTTTAACGAGCCACAAAGTACTCTGAAGTTAAAAACAAAGCAAGGTGGATGGAGCCCCTCGGGGTTTTTCCATTTAAGTGACATCAGACCTGGGACTGGAGGAGATTATTAAATCGGTCTACTAGAAAAACATCCCATTCATTAAATGCTTGTTTTATCGGCTTGTATCTCCATGATTCACAGTTGAGAGTTGTCATTAGCGTGTTGCCTTAATTGTTTTTTTTGTTTGTTTTTTCCCAAAATAATGGACTCAAGTCCATTGTTTTCCTCCACTGTTTGTTACATTTTACTTTTTCTTTTGTGTCTATATTACAAATCAGTCATGTTTATTTGAATGCCACATTTCAGCAACAAGGGAGTTCAAAGCGCTTTACATTATGAAAATTTAAAGACATCATACAGGCACCAATTATGAAACCAGTAACAATACATTTTGTCAAGTGCCATCATCAATACACATCAAATATATTGGTCAATGTGACGATAATTATGGGTCAAAAGCGACGCAGAGTGGATTAGAACCAGAAAACCTGAGTCTAGCACTATAATAGTATTAAAATGTTGTAAAAAAAACTATGTGAGATTGGGATAAAATGGCATGTTCTCAGAAACATTTTTATTTTTGAAAATCGTTTAAATTGCTCTTTTGGGTGGCCATAAGCACCATCACAAACAATGACTGCTCCACTGGATTCAGTGATGGACGATGGTGAGTGTTTTATGACTTTAAGAAAATTTCAAGCTACTTTGTCCCACTGGTGGGGAGAATACTCTGAACTAACAAAGAAAACTTGATCCCATTGTCCCCTCCATGAAGACAAAAGGAAAGCTGAGATAGCATCAGCTTGTTAGCGCCACAGAAAGTGCTGGCAGTAGTGAAAGCACAAAGAACTGGTGCTAAAAACACCAGCATCTCTTTGGCACTGTAAACAATTAACTGGAAAAACAACAATTGCAGCGCTTTAAACAATGGAAGACCAAATAAAGACAATGAGAAAAATCTTAGCCCATAAATATGGATTTGGCACGGATAGTTGCCGTAGATTTCCTGTATTTTACTTATTTGCATCAAAGCTATTTAACTTCCCCCAACCCCAAAAGTTGAGTAATAAAAATGCCCACCATCTTGAAAAGTCGTACAAAGCAGTTCGTAAGAGCTGCCAGCAGCCAGTGAGTCAAATGTAGTGGAAAGATTTAAAACAATTCAAGTGTGTTGCTGTATTTATTTCTGAATCCATGACAAACTTACATTTATTAAATTATAGTTCTGAACTCTTTTTTTTCCCACCCTTATTTGCCTTTTCAGTAAATTCCAGGAATGACATTTTCTGTGATCTTGTATATTTTCAACAGTTTTCTAAGCTCTTTTATTTACACAATCCGATCATTTCAGTTAATACAGCAGATTTGTCTGCCATGACAGCAGGAGGATTTTGCATTGGAGGGAGAAGAAGCTTAACGAGACAGAATAGCGTCGCACTTGGTATACTGAACATGCCACCTGTCAGAAAATCCTACACTGTAACTGACTCCGCAAATGGATTCATTCTTTCACTGAAACCATCAAATCCTGGTTAGTTTAGGAGAAATATAACCAGTTTGCTGTTGGGATTAACATCCAGCACCAGACCTGGTTCAGCTCCAGCCAGGGAATCAGAGCAGCATCAATCTCACAGACCAGAGTTTTACCTCCTGTTGTCAATCCAGCTGAGCTGATCCTCTCATATTAAATGGATTAGCAGAGGCACTGTTCATATGTCAAAAGCTCATTACATAGAATCGGGGTTTAGCAGGCAGACATTTTTATGCCTTATTTATGAACCGAAATGTGCTGTTTGTTTTGTTTTTTTCCAGTTGTGTATCCTCCCTTTTTGAGAATATATTTCTCTTTGCACTGCATGAGTCAGAAACATGATCCTAATCTGCTGAAGCTCTGTATCCTGTTTGTTTACATCTTGTCATATCCATGGGAAAGTGTAGTAAAGCTTAGAAGTCTCCTCGGTTTTCCCACGGGACATCTCCGCAACAGCTGCAGGTAGTTTTAAATTGAATCCCTTGCAGCATTACGGAGATCGAACGGATCATGTCATGGATATGGAGATGTCAAAGGGATCAGGAATCAGTCCAGTACAGCGGTGTTGACATATCTGGAAAGGCAGAAACACCCTTAATCTGATTCACTCTGATTAATTAGCATTGTAGTTACAGAATTTACCCCACTCTCTACATTCAACTTTACCAGTTTGCCACTGTAATAATAAATATCACTAAAATTTTACTGCGATCAAAACCTGATCAAGATTCCCATTCTGTAAGGATTCTGAGAGCATTTTTGCTGAACAAGCACTTTGCTCAGTGTGTGTATACTCTTGTTTCACACACTGCAAACAGAACCTGGTTCCAGTTTAGAAAAAAAAAACATATGCAACACATTAGAATAATTACCCAGCAGGTAAGAAAAAGTATTTAGGTCTGTAAAAGAGAATTACCCAAAAGCAGAGTCTGTAAAAGGTAAGGGTCAGAAGAGACCTCACCTGTTAGAAAACCTGCTTTAGTCTGTTGGGACTAAGCAGACTAAGCAGAACTTGCAGCATAATTTTATTAATTTGTAAAAAACAAACAAAAAAATTGACACAGCTAGTAACAATTAAAAGCAAGAGAAGGTCTCAACATGACCATACACCCACTTACTTCATTCTTCATCCCTCTTCTCCACCTCCTCCATTATCCCTACCTATTTCCGCCCTCATCCCTTCTTCCTGTCTCACTCATCCCTCATACCTACCTCTTTCATCCTTCATTCTTATCTCTTTCAACCTTCATCCCATCTTCCGTGCTTACTTATCTCTTATCCTTCAATTATCCCCCTTCACCTCTCTTCTACTAGGTCAAGTCTCACCTGCTGATTAAACCAAAATTAAACCAGTTTCTCGTATTCTCTTGCAACATCCACACTTCTCTTCAACATTGATTACTTTTTAAATCAATCCGCTGTGTGTTGTGTTCTTTGCTAGTGCTGCAGGGTGCGGTGCAACACCTAAGCTTTGCAAAACATTATTGCACTATCCCAAGCAACACTTGTTGCAGCATGTGGCTGTATTTGTTAAATAGAGTGTGCTAAATCTGGCCCACCTTCAGGACAGATTTGTTACCCCCTCAAAAATATTTAGGTCATTACAAAAATGCGCTTAAAATGATCATTTCCAAAAGAAATCTAATTCCAGGCTCAGAGACCTGTTGAGACGGTGTCCCATGAAAGTTTCAGTAACAGAAGGATTTACACAGACGCACATCCGCCTCGCTGTATAACTGTCAGAACTGGTCAGACACTCCAACAGCTACAGCCACCCCCACCTCCACCGGACAAAGCAGGGCCCGGAATCGTTGAAGTCTTTGTGGCCCATTCACTGAGGTCGGATCGGCCGCGGATTGAGGCCACACTTTCTCCCTGGCCCTTTCCCACAACCTCCAGGCACCTCGGAGGAAGCCATCCATGCAGAACGGTGCTCCTTAATCAAAAGCTGAATGCAGAAGTTGTCCCGGAGGTTGGCTGCTGCAAGAGCGGCATTAGCAAAGCACATGCAGCCCTTTCACAGCGAAACAATGCCGCCCATTGTGTCGAGCCACAAGTGTCTATTCTGATTTAACAAGGGGTCTCACCAGCAAATAAATAATGATGAAGGACCAACAGGGACAACGGTCAGGATTCTTTCAGGACACCAGAAAATTAACACTTCCTTCACTGCAATTAAAAAAAATATATATACAACTGTACTAAAACACATTTGCTGTTACAAAAGATCTCATCTGATGAGAAATAGTCTCTTTAAGCCCGTCTTTGTTTTAAACTCATGCTACAATAATAGAAATAATTTTTTCATTTTTGTTTTGTTTTAGTTGACAATGAAGAAAAAAACATTGAGCCAAGACACAAGGAGAGTGCTTTCAACTTTGCTCCTCCTCATTAGGTCTCATCAGTGGCTTATAAATAGCAGTGAACCATCTTTAAATAGGACATTGTGCGTTCCATTGTCTATCTATTTCTGTTGTGTCACTGAGGTAAAACCACTGCGGTAAACATCCTCTGCACAAAGACCCCAAAGCATCCAACTAAACTCGATGTTCTCTATGCTTTCTGTTGGTTCTGTTAAGAAAAGCCAGAAAACAGAAGAAAATACATGATTTTCTCACTGAATTAAAATGTCAATGTTTCATGGCTTTCTGTCAGGGTTTTCAGGGACAGACCCAGGAACAAAGTAAAGGATCCGGATGTAAGACATCACGTGTCCTTAGAGACGACAAACAAAACCAAATGTCCAGAACAGTAGAGCATTTATCAGATAGTGAGAATGAGATAAAGGTGTTTGTCCAAAACCTTATAAAAGGTTTTTCTAACTACGTTTGGCTTTTCAGTGTCCACATTTCTACAAGCCCTATTTGAACGTTATCTGACATGTTGTTACATTTTGAACTAATTTGAATTCAAATCTGACTTTTAGCAACGTTTACTTATGTTGATTGTTTTATTATTATATATTTAATGAAACCCTTCTATTAGACATTTTTAAAAGATATAATCTTGTGAAAACTTGCCCAGACATGTCCTGTCTCCTAACCCGACTACATCAGCATCAGAAAGAGAAGGGGGGGTTTTCCAGGGGTTGAGCACTACTATTCCCCCAATTATGCTGCTTTTTGTATTCATTGGAACGATGGGCATCTATCAGGAGCCCCAAAGGTCTCTTTCATTGCCCAATAAAAGATCTGCATGGCGGAGCCTGTCTGTGGGTTGCTCTAACGTTGGAGACGACAGATGTGTTAAACATACAGGCTCTTTCTCCACAAAAGCCTGAGGAGACGGGGCTGCATGCTCCCTGATGGAGATGCAGCTTTATGTTAATTACTGAATGGAGTAAGTCAAGCTGGCGAAGGGCTTCAAAAAACATGTTCAAGACATCAGTGGTAATAAAAGCTGTTCAATTCTTCTTATTAGTTTGGAAAAGGGAGCAAAGACAAGATTGTAAAACTGTTGTGAGGTGCACAAGTAAGCCATGATGTTAGATCTAATAAAAATAAAAATAAAAAACAATACAAGGGTGGCTCCAGCACTGACTGAGGATTGGTACTGAAGACAGTTCTGAATTGGTTCTGCAGGAGAATTTGACACCTGATTATAATGTGACAAAAATAAGCTGTTTTTTTCCCAAAAGGTTTAACTTACATGTAGGACACACTGATGCTGTTAAATCAAAATGTATTGTACTCTTCAGAATATATTTAGAAATATAGTGACATAAATAAAGTCTGTGTTATGGCAATGGCATTGATTGTTTTGCTATTTTGACAGAAGGAATCTGATTAGCTAGTTTGTGGTTGATGACTTAAAAAGAGCAGAAAACAACTACACAATGACAATACGGGAACAGTAATACAAACACATCTTTTAACCATTTTAAAATGTGTTTCGAGTTCTATGTGAATGAAATTCATTGTATAAGCTGTTTTCACTTTGCAAAAAATTCAATTAAGACAGGTTAAGATAATCTCACCTCACACGACTAACCATATAAAACTAGTTACACATTTTTGTGGTGAGGTTTTGTGGTTTTAAAGTATCTCACTGGCCCTCTGAGTCAGAGATAACAGGAGAAAACATGACTTCTAGCATGATAGCCGGCTCTGAGAGCCTGCTTGTTTCCCCACTGGGCCACGCTTCCCTCCTGTATTCCTGTGGGAATCAAGATAATCCTGGGAGATTATGTTTTCAGTCTGTCAGTTTATTTATCTGCTGTATTTTACACCTGGTAAGCTTACTTTTTAGCAACAGCGCCTATGTGATTTTTTGAAAACACTAAAAATATCGGACATTTTCTGAATATTACTGCATCCGGAGTGGTTAAAATCCACTTCTGCGCCCTTGCATCCCCTTGTGACACTGAGGGAGGAGGAGTTAAGGACCCTGCATCAGATCCCTGAGCCTGAACAATAGAAGCTTGGCTTGGACGGCCCGAGGCGTAGACATCTGTCGCAGAGAGAGTGGAGTCTCTTTGTCAACTATTGTGGAATGTGAAAGCAGACTGATGAGAGCTGGGTGATTCCTTCAGGCCACGACGGGGCATCAAGCTCGAAAAGAAGCTGCAGGACAATCCTCTCTCCTTCTCTCTTCACATTTAGCGATCACAAGAGAATTTCAGAAAAATAAACGTCACTTGAGTTCCCCGAAGCCAGTCTTATGCAATCAAAAATGAGTTTTATTCATTTTAATGAGATCTTTTTTGCAAATTAACAGAAGAACTCATGAATAATCGTTTTATTCTTTGCTAACATTTCTAAAAGGATGCCGACTAGAGGGAGTTTGTCCCAAGGGCAGAGGTGATGACCTCTAACCTTCTCAGCAGGTGGTTATGGAAAGGTCTTATTGAGAAAAGTCAGAGCAGAAGCATTCTGGATTTTGGAGTTAGAGCAGAAAAGGGGCTGTCACTTTGAGATTAGGGGGGGACGAGGCAGATGTTGTATGAGGAATCCTCCAGGGGAAAGTGT
Organism: Poecilia latipinna; assembly: GCF_001443285.1. Classification (NCBI taxonomy): domain Eukaryota; kingdom Metazoa; phylum Chordata; class Actinopteri; order Cyprinodontiformes; family Poeciliidae; genus Poecilia; species Poecilia latipinna. Next base: position 478,022 of record NW_015113804.1, read on the forward strand.
GCCACCACTGAGAGAAGGGTTCAGGGCAAAAGGCCATATCATCCAAGAAACCGTGTGACTGCTATGGCAACATTCTTCATTACTGAGACATCATTCATCAAGAACAAAACCACAATTTACTTAGCTTTTAAGTCAGTAAGAATTCTCAAATTTTACTCCAAATAGGATTTTAGGATTTTTGTTTTAGTATTTGACTTTTCATTGACAAAACAAAGAATAAAAGGAGTTCAGTTCATCAAATAGCAGGATTAGGATTAATTAACCAATGCTATTTGTATTATATTTTTGAACATTTGCATAACAAATACTAAAAGTAGCTTTCAAATGATGATTTCATTTATTAAAGTAAAAATATATATATGTATATATATCCAAGCCAACCTGCCATAATGTGAAAAGTAATTCCCTCATGCTACACCCAAACCCAACTACTGCCAGATTAAAAATTAAAAAGTCGCCTAAGCAAAATCAGTGTAAGAGATCTCAAAAGTTATTTTGTCCAATCAAAAGAAATTCAAAGTGAGATGAGAAACAAAGTCATTGACATTTAGTCCACAAAGATTCTTAAAGCAGTTTCTAAGGTTTTGAGACTCCAGAAAAGCACAGTGAGTGTCACCATCTCTAAACTGAGAAAGCAAAATTCATCCTTGGGAACGTTTATAGATAAGAACCATAAACTAAAAGCAAAATACGATAAAGGCTATTTTATGTTATTACATCTGCCCAAAAAAATACCTTGATGATCCAGAATACATTGCAAAAATTATTCTATGGACTGATAACTGGAAAGTGAGCACACTTTAATGGCATCTTAGAAAAAGAATATCACACAGATGATCAAACATGGTGATGGCCATCTTCTTAATGTAAAAACAAAACAATTAAAGGGGCCTTGAAGAGGCCTAGTGAAAGTCCAAACTTAAATCCAACTGAGATGCTGTGATGAGAACTTAAATACATCTAATGTGCTTCTGGAGGATGAATTAATGCAATTATACATAGAAAAGTGAGCCAGAAATCCTCCTCAGTGATGTAAAGAGACTTGTTATTGAAAACAGACAATGTCAATTGTTGTTGCCAAGGGGAATACAACCGGCTATTAAATTTAAGGAGCAATTTTTATTCCACATACTACCAAGTTGGCATGATTAACTTTTTCCCTTTAATAAAAAAAAAATCTAAATTACACTTTCTTTTTCCATGTATTATTTGTCTGATCTTAACATTAGTTTGATGACCTGAAATATTTAGCTGAGACACTGTCCCCATCTAGCATTTAAAGTCGTCTGCAGACCAGACAAACATAATGCTAAACCCTGACCATCGAACATTAACTACAATGAGAAACCTTATTGTCTGAGAATGTGTCAGCTGCTAAGCTTCAAAGCCACAGGGTGCAAGAGATATAAGACCTCCAAATAAAAGGCACAGCTTGTTGTTTTGTGTCCTGTGAGTCATTTCCTTTGAGCTGCAGGCAAGAGGAGAATGTGACTTTCTGCTGATGATCAAACTTATCAGACTCCCCACAAGGCAGGCAATAAAGCAGATGCTTGAAGTGACTCAAAACTCAAAAAAAGGTGTGCTTTGTGTCTTGGTAACTGGCTTCAGATTTAGTAGAGTCCTCACAAAGATCTACAAACAGAAGCTGAAAACTGTTCTTGAAAACAAAATCTACTTTTCTGCATGATCTGGGCAGTGAAATACAATAGTGCCAGAGGTCTCTGTGGTTCCACAAAGGGTCCTTTTCTGCTGCAATCCCTGTTGGCAAACTGCCTTGCCCTCATGCAAGACCTGTCAGTCCCATGACGCATGACATTTGTATAACATTACTGGGGTCGCAGCCCACAGTCAAACAGATGAAAGAAAGTGAGTCAAACCTATACGGACAACTCCTGACCTTCAGTCGGCATGAAGAAAGCATGGGTCAGAGAGTCCTCAGATACGCATCTTCAGTCGATGCCTGGCCAAAACATTTGAAAGAACCCCACAATGTCACCCTTCATCGTTCTGAAGAGCTATTGTTGGAGGAACGGAAAGAACAAAGAAAGGTTCCTTATCATATCAGTACATGCCTCTGAGAATTCAAAATTCATTGTGTTCAAAAAGAAGTGTTTTACTTTTCATGCTGCTGGTAGAATGAAAACATTCAAATAATTCAAACATGATAGAGCGCTGAGAATACTGTATGCCACAGTCACTATTTTAGTTTAACTGTCTGCTGGGTAACAACAAAGAACATGTGGTGAGTCACAAGAGTGAACAGACCCGAGCCTCTGAGAAGATTGTAGCTGAAAAGCCTGCAGGTGATTAGCAGACTAGCTGCCTTTTTTCCTCTTGTTAAGTACATAGATACTTTTTACCCATTATTCTGAGAAACTACATTCCTGTAGAGCGATGAAGGGTCATCTGAGAGATTTATTTCACTCATAGCTCATGGATCATCTTCATCCATCATAGCTGTCAAAATCTTGATATTTTTTACAGCTTAAACTTATAGTTCCTTACATAACATTTGGAGGAATCCTCTTAGTTCCTTCTTCACATGGATAAATATGGCAATATTTACTGTCTGAAAGTGATAGTTGCTTTCCTCCAGCACAATACCAAACATATTTATTCACCTAAAGTCTATAGCTGGTTCAGACTGAAGTATAGAAATATATATATCTATATATCTATATCTATATAGATATATATATATATATATATATAGAAATATATATATATATATATATATAGATATA